>NC_080633.1:107494276-107689276 GCF_027579445.1 Ammospiza nelsoni
GCTGTGAGTAACTTTTCCAGTATGGAAGACTGTGCCTCCAGCTCTTCAGCAATTCTGGTGACAGAAGCTGTGGTAGATGGTAGAGGATTTTATTCTGTCATGTTTTTTTTTCCGTTGGCTTCAGGCAAAGATCATTTTCATCACAAAGCAGTGCTCAGTCTCCTGGGACAAAGACAATGCCAGTTTTCATGGTGCTGTGTATTTCTTGTAGGAAGAATCAGGCTTGGAGTGAAGGTGATCTGCACCATCAACTCTGAAAAAATCAGTTACCCTGGCTTCCTCACATAAAGTGAAATGGCACCATTAAAATGAAAGAACTCATAAAATGGAAGCTTTCACAATACAAAAGGATGTAGTACAAGAAGACTTGCTACATTGTCTTACTATGAGAAGACAGAATATTGAAGACTGTTTTTAATTAAGCCTATGACTTCCCCCCCCCAAACAGTTGGATCTAAAGCCTGATAAATTAAATATTACTCACCAGAAAACAAAAAGCTTCAGTCAAAGGAATTTAAAGATGTGTTAATTAGTCAAATGAGAGAGTCCATACAGTCTTGTAAATATTATAGGAGAAATCTATTAACTTGAGTGAGCAGATATTAGTTGAAAACATTGTATAAGAGCTACAGAGCTCACAGAAAGTGCCTTTCACTTGCTATTAAAGCCTGTGTATATGCAAAGTCAGTAGCTAGCAGATTAGCTTGCACTCTGCTATGATGCCTGGCTGTGGATAACTGGAAAACATCCTCACAAGTTGGCTGCATATCTAGCAGCAAAGCTGTTACCTGCTGCCTGCGTATGAAGTGTAAATAACAGGTGAGGGGCTGCTGGGCTTCAGTGGCAGCCTAGAGAGGCTCCACTAAACACTGAGGGAAAGTCTTCTGAGACAGATTTCCTTCCCTCCGTCTTCCTCAGGAAAGAGGCTATGTCAAGATGCTGAGGCCTTGTGCCAGAGTTTGGCTCCTTTCTAGAGTCTGGTTCACACATGTCCAGGTTCCTTTGCTGTAAGAGCTGGAGCATTGGGACCTCGTGGGCTCATCTGGGATGGGCACCTGGCTGTGGGAGCTCACCAGCCCTCCTGAGTGCTCCTCAGATTACACTTAGGTGGCTACCAAGGAAAGTGGCCTCTTAACCATGCTCATTTCACCAATGGCATCTCTAGGGAGCTGAAGGTATCCCTCAGCCATCTTTTCCCCACTCACAAAGAACCTGCTGACCTGCTGCCTTGCTTCTGTGTGTTCTGAATGACAGTCAGAACAGCCTTTGCCAGTTAGGGTGAGCCATAAACAAATAGTCAATCACAATCATTAATCCTAAATGTTCCTCTGCCCCACCCTGTGGCCCCGTGCCAACCTTACCTCCCACTGCCTCTGTTTCCTTGCCCCTGAACAGCAGGCACTAGCCTTTGCTGCCTTTCATTGGACTCCCAGGGGCTGGCAGACAGCAGGCAGCTCCACAAGAGACAAGCCCTAGCAGTACACAGAGAGATGTCTGGATGCCTTTCTGCAGCAAAATTCACTGAGCTTATTTCCTAATAGTCCCTTGTAGCCCTGCAGTAACTTGTGAGGATGGCTGAGCTTGAAGGGCTGGATTCACCTAAACTGCAATGATCAACTCACCAGGGTGGTGCCTAGGAGGTCTCCATGAAGCCAGGGCAGGGAGAAAAGCTTTATGCAGCCATTCAGATCTCAGTGGACCTGAAACGGCTCCTAAAGGGGCCCCTCTCTGACTCTTATTTCTTGCCTGTACAGAGCCCAAGATACCCGCACTCCTAAATTTGTGGCCTCATGTTAACTAGGCTTAATAACAATTCCTCCTTCTCCCCATTCACTCGACCCCTCCAGTGGCAATTATGAAGCTCAGGAGTGACCAAACAGAAGTTTCCCTATCTTTTTATAGGAGCAGTAGCAGTCCTAATTCATAGGCCTTTTTTAAACCTCCCACTCTTCCTGCAAAGGCAGAAGCTCCCAGTGCCATTGTACCCACCAGAATGTGCCTCTGCAGCACAGGGGGTTCGTTGGTGGCTGGGAACACACAGCTCTGGCTGCACCAGTGGCCATGCTGTGATCATCACATCTGTCTGTGCACATGTGCTCCTGGAAGCACTTTGGATGCTCCTTTCTTATCAGACTAAACCAAGCGGGTGAAGAGGGAGGGCAACATCACAGCTTTTCCACTCCAGTGGCTTCAGTATTAAATTGTGTTTCCTCTACATTCCCCAGCAGTGAGATACGCATACCAGGTCTCCAGACAAATCAAATGGCTGAACAGGCAGTTAAAATCCTGGTTTTACTGCTGGGGCAGCATCAAATTTCCCTATCTTTACTGGGCCAATCAGTGAGTATGGAGGCTGTGGTCCTCCCAGATCCTGGCCTGGACAGGAGCCAGCGTCATCTGTGGTGTAAATTATAGCGATCCCAAACCAGACTGCAGCTGCTCAAATGCCACATTTATGTGAAGTTATTACCAGCCAAAGACCAGGTCATACACCTATGTATGATCCTAACCCTGAAGCCTCAGGAAAGATCTGCCTAGGTTGCTGTATAGGAATTATTCCACCCAAGGATGTAGCCATTAAGGGGTGGTAGGAAGGTACTCATTTTTGATGATAACATGGCAAGTAAGACCTTCCATAGCCTAAGAGGAAAACCATAGTGTTTTTAATGCAGAACCAACCTGAGATATGCTCTTGAGCTTGAAGTGCCTTCTGTGGTGTGCACAGGCTTCCTCCTCCAAGGATTCTCTTTTGGGAGTCAGTACCCATCAGTCTCCTTCAAACATCAGCACTTTGCTCTCCATCAGACATGCTGCAGGTATGAGTACATTACCATGTACTTGATGTATTTCTTTCCAATTTCCCAAATTTGGAACAGGGACTACTTGAGCAGATGAATCCAGGGAATGTTGAGAACACATCTTACTTGTCCTGGAACTGATTAAAATTCTGAAGAAGCACTCTGCTGGGTTACCTCAGATCCAGACCTGGTTTCACAATCACCAACCTTCTTACTACATTCATCCACCAGAAAACAGAGAGTGTTACAGTTCGGTACAGTCATAAACACATCATTGCCAATGGAAAATTGTGTTGGCAGATTCTTTCATACCCAGCCAAATATACAGAAATGGAAAGGTCAGCTATGCAGGCACTGGTTTTACATATGTGCATTAATTACAACACAGTTGCCTTTTGTTATTCATTTCATTTGCTCAATATGTATCAAATTGAATGAGAAGATTCTGTCCACAGAAAGACTGAAAAGGGAAGCCAGGACAATCTATGAATGGGACTGGTCCTCCCTTTCTGGATCACACGTTGGAAAAGATTCAAAACTAGCCAATTGCAGGGAATGGGAAAAGCAAAGACTAAAAGCAAACTACTATCCCATGTCAGCTACAGCTTTTTCTATGAGGCTTTCAGAGCTCTGCTGCAGAGACACTAGAATAGTTCAGTGGGTTTGGCTTCTTGGTGAACCCCTACGATGGAGATTATCCCAAGCAAGGTCTGTGTGTTCAGGCACCCTGGTATGTTAGATTCTTCTTAAGTATATAGCCATGGTCCTGATTTTAATTAGTCAAAAACCTTTTTCATTAAGCACCATGACAGACACGCACTTTTTGGGGACACCTGCCCTCAGGCAACACTGGAAACTGTGAGAAAGAGAGTACTGAACAATGTCATCAGAAAATTCAGAACATCAATTTGCATTCATGTATGGATTGAACACTTTTGGTTATGAGTGTCTGAAAAGCAGACAGCATCCTGTAAAATGTGGCTGAGGCTGAATACAACTTACATGATTCTAGCCTGTGCACTATTCCTCTCACAGATATATTGTAACTGTGTATTTACCTGACAGTGCAGTGCCCAGATACCCTAGGCAAAAGGATTTCCACTGTCAAAGAAGCACCACAGAAGTTGTCAGAACCTGGTTATTCTCTTCCCAGAACAAGAAAGATGAATGCTGTGAAATAATCACAGAATAGGATGCAACTTCCCCAGGGAACACACAGTAATGAGCATGAGCTCTGCAATTAGACTCGCTGAGACTGAGTTACCAAAGCCTCCCAGCCAGGCCATCCTCCTTCTGCAGCTTCATGTAGTGTCTCATGGTGTTGAGTTTTGGGAGTCCCCACTGCATGCACCTAGTTAAACCCTTTTAGTCACAGGAGCTTCGTTCAAGTGAGGAGAGCTTTCTGCTGTGCTATGGCTCCCTAAAACCCCTGAGCCTGGGGCTGCCAGGATTGTCCAAAAAATCACAGTACTGCAAAAGAGAAAAAAATTGCAATTAATAATTGTAACTAAAAAACTTACAATTAATAATTGTAACTAAAAAACTCAGATGATTAGTACAAAGTGAATTCTTCATTATTTAAAAAATGCATTTCATTAGATATTTATGAAATAAGCTGTATAGCCAGCCCTGTACCAGGACTTCCCCTTTCTGGTCGTTTAGGATTACCCAAAAAAATGGCTTTGCTGACTGCTGAGATAGTCATTCCATAGGACGGCTCAGTCATTTGATATATACTGGAAACTGGTATTGACTTGTAGGAACATGAAAGAAAAGTGGCAATGAGCTTGAACCTTTTTGGCCAGTAGTTCAATAGACCTTTTCCCTGAAACTGTTCCTGTCTCTTCCAGCCTATCCTGCAAGAACTCCAGATAAAACATTGAGTCCAGGGTGAATACAAATTGGGCTGTGCATTTGTAGCAGTCTGGTCGAGATCAAATTAGCATGGATTTTCTTTAATCCTTTGATCTATGTGCCATGCAGGGGGGCAGGCATTTACCATAAGAAAGGTGGACTATAATATTAAAGTTTTCCTTGTGCTCTTCATTGGTGTAGGAATTTCAATTCATTGCAGAGCCCCACAAGATGTGCACTGATATCAGCCTAACAGGAGGTGCCTAGACAGTGAGCTACATTTTAGAGTTTCCCCCTGGTGGGATTCCTGCAGCCCCCAAAACAATATTAACTCTATGCACACAAGCAATAACATGATGCCTCTACCCTGTTCTCTGTAGGCTGCAATTGTCTATATGCTCTACACTTTGCTAGCCTACTTCTAGTTAGCATATTTTGTATGCTTTTAAGGAATGGGCTGAATCTTGATTAGATACTTCCTTGTATGTTATCACAAGCAGATGTGGGGTAGTTAAAAGTTTTTTGGAGTAACTGTTTACTAATTTGGTGCAAAATTAAGTAACAATACAAGAAACTACTGTTTAGCTGCAAAAGCACAACTAAATAGCAAGGAAGGATTTGGACCTTGCATGCCTCCTTCACCTGCTGCTAACTGACTGATGTGTCAGAAGCAGGTAGCAGCTCTGTGGTGCCAGCACATCTTTATATGCTGTTCACATTCCATTGCAACATGTCACATTTGATATGGCATAATGCAATGTGACTAATTTAATCAGATGTGAAGTGCACTACAGCAGGCCTGAAAATTTGGAAAAAAAAAAGTTGGAGGAAAAAAATAAAGCTTTCTCCAGTCTATGGTTGGATTATTTTTCTCAGCTGGAGGGCTTCATTTTCCGAGCTTGGCCTTTTCTATTCTGACCTTCCAGCCAAGGGCATGTGTCAGGAGGCTTGTATTTCCCAAAGGCAGTGACACAGTCTATTAGGTCATATGAACTGGATCATCAAGTCTTTGTCCACCTCAACTTCTGGGCCACCATTCTTTACCCACCCCCACATCCCCCAGCACTAACTCATGATACGATGCCCTTGCCTTTGACAGGTCGGGAGGGGAAAAAGCATTTTATTGCTGAACACGTACATAGCAGAGCCCAGAAATGAAGCGAGCTTTCTGTGGTCTGGTGCTGCTCACTTAGTAAGTCTGCATTTAATTAGCTACTTCTGAAATATGACAAGGAGAAAACACAGGATTTACCAGCCCAGTTGCATTTCTAACCCAGGGCTCAGCATTGTTTTGTTTTAAGGTGATGATTATAATCATAAATACCAAAACAGCCCATGTCCACAGGAAGTTCATCAAGCTTTCAGTGCTTTTGGAAAGCATATCCACCCTCATCCATTCTGGACAATCTCCTAGCCTGGGGGAGTGTGGATGGACAGGCTGCCATGCAGAGACATTAGCAACTTTGCCCTTTCAAACACCAAGTGACAAGTGACTCGGAGATTATTCTTTCTTTGGTTTAGTCCTTTATTTTAGATCTGCCTCTTCAGTGCAAATAATAATTTGCTTCTTCTTCACTATAAACCTGAGGGTTTTTTTTTTTTTGGTGAAGTGTTGTGGTCCTCAAAGAGTTTTGAAAAGGTCTCAGAGGAACACATATAGTGCTAAAAGAAGTCCAAAAAACACTTAAGCTAGTGAAAATCTATGAGCTAGTTGAACCTAAGGGGGTGTGGGGCTGCTGTACAATGGTCACATAGTCCAGAAAGAAAACTGTATTTTCACAAGATCTGGGAAATGGTGCCCCTGGAAGAGAGGAAGGAGTACCTATCCAGTTACTGTGGCAGACACTTCCATAGAATAAATAATAAAACTGAAAGAAAATCTTAGAAAACAGTATGATAAAATATGTTTATATGTTACAAAGAAGTAAAAACTGTTTATTCTACTCTTGTCCCTGTGCTGAGCATACCTCAGCCAAAGGAGAAGCTCAGCCTTCTTTTTTGCCTCCTTGAGGACCAAGGAAAGTTTGTGATGGTGGGCTCCTTTAAGACCCAAATATCATAGGCAGGTTTTGTGGTCTCTCTTCTCATTTAATCAGGCCTGGAAAGGCTTTGCTGATTACAAATGAGAAGATGCTGTGTTAGCTCCTCCTCCACTGGTTTGTTTGCTTCTTATAGCCCTAGTCCTCTCTACCGGCCCTACCAGTGGAGTTACCACTGTGGTCCTACCAAGGAAGAAGGAAAGAGGGCCCTTTCAAAAAGAAGTAGAGCTAAATTGCAAGGTAAGGTCTGGTCATGCTGGAGAAGGGCTGTTGGTGTTGAATTAGCCCTAAGACTACTTTGTAATGTATGAGGTAAAGTTGAGCTTTTACAGCTCTTGGACTCTGTTTCCCATTTTCATGTAAAACTGGTAACTTCATGATAGGTCCCCTGTTTATTGACCTTTACCCCTAGCTTTAGGTGGACCCTATCCAAATGGCTCAACAGAGCAGCCTGAGAGCTCTGGGTCCCCCTGGGGAGGAGGATGTTGCAGCAGACAGCCAAACCCAGCAGCCTGCCAGACCTCGGTCCGGTAGATCCCGGAGAAGGAGGCGTAGACAGGCAGCTCCTGCATCCCGAGGAAAAGATGAACCTAGGACTGTTCAAGGTGATCTGTGAGAAAGGGGTGGTAGTATTGGCTGAGGAGGGGGATAAGTGCTACTTAATTTCAATTGCTATTCCTTGTTTGTCTTGTCTGTATTCACATAGGAAACTCCCTCAAAATAAGAGCTCAAAAGTAAAAGAGCTCTAGGTGACACCACTATGGCTGTCTTGTTAGCATTTTCAGGGCTGCTGTTTATTGACCTGCACAAAATTTTGTTTTATGTTCTTGCTCTGGCTCTCTTCTCCAAGAGCTAAAACCCCCTGTTAACTTACAAAGAAAACAGAGCAATATCATCTTAGAGGGCTTAGTCGAGAATTCCTTCTTTTATGTGACATAGGTCTGGCTTTGAAACTTTACTCAAGGCATCTTTATAGAGGGCTTGGAGTTCAGGCTGGTTCACTATGGTTTGAGTGGAGTTACTTGCCAGTCTCAGCAGTGTTACCCTCCCGCTGTGCAGATTGGCTCTGCAGCTCACCAAGAGCAAATGCCATGTAGGCTCTACTGGGTTTGTACCCACCCAGTGTGGCTTAGAGTTAGAGAAAGAGCAGCACAGTAATTTCCTACTGGCTCTTGTCCTGAGGAACCCAAAGGCTTCTTTGCAGCAGAACTGCAAGGCAAGGATGCTGCCAGGTGTCTTTGTTATAGGCAAAGGCATAGGTAGGCAGCTAGCTTCCAGACCTTACAGCCAACTTACATGTACAGCAAGCCTCCTTCTAGATTGCAGAGATTTTTTAATATACACAGACCTCCTCTCATGAGGAGACAATCTTCATGGAGAGCTCCAAACTCCCTTCTGTGCTTGCAGTTCAGAGTGGTGGGAGTTCCTGTAGCCTGGGAGAAGGTTTGATGGTGTAACACAAACCCTTTTCAAAGGCCACAGCTGGGCCGTGATAAAGATTGTCTGGTAAGATTGTGTAGCAATATTTCAAGGTCAAAACTCCTTTTCCTTAGCACTTCTGAGATGATAGAAGGACCACAAAGAAAGAGAAACTAAGAAAAGGTATATTGGTGGGGTGGAGAGTGTGGGAGAGGCAGAGGTGATAAAAGGGGCCAGAAGTAAATCAAATGAGTTAAGCTCTTGAATGAAAGGCAAAATAAAGTATTGAACTCAAGAATGATTTGTAGCTAGGTTTTTACCTTCCTTCAAATTTGTTTTTCTTGCTCTAGTCTTCTGTTAAAGTGAGCATGTTAGATGGATTGCAGGACTGTTGCAGTGGTTTGTATGGAGCTGGGAGAACACTGAAATCCAAGAGCATTGTGGTCATTTTCCCTGGCTTTAGTTCCAGCCTTAGTTAACCTGAGCATGAGGTGTCTCTGCCCTTACTGGGAAGACAGGAAGGGCTGTTTTCACAACAGTACAGGCCAGCAAAATGGAGTGCAGTTAATTCTTAATTCTGACCTTGGAAAAATGATGCTGAGTCCTGTGATAAACAATTTATTTTCTCAAAGGCTTAGGGTGAGGCTGGGGGGAAGTGGTATGAGACACCTTTAAAATATTTAGTGGTTAGGTAATGTAAGGCCAATCAGACACAAGATTTTTCTTGGCTTTGGCTTTGGATCTTTTTGTTCTGCTTGATCTAATCTTGTTACTTTGCCCCGCAGTCTACAAATTTAGCAGTCACGCCCCACCAGCGAGCGGGCACTGCAGTGGTGGCGGCTCTCGGAGACCTGAGCTGCCTGATGATGGAGATGTGATGGGAATGATGGCCAGGGCTGCGGGATACTGGGTGAGGCCAGAAACTCCTCGGTGCTGGGTCAGAGGCTGCGCTTGTGCTTGTGCCTGCTCGGAGGCGGAGCGAGAAGAAGGCCATCCTTCTGGGAGCCGTGTGCTGCCATCTGAGCTGGATGAAGACGACAGCTCGACCTCCATGATAAGAGAGGAATTATTTTCATTGAATGAAGACTATGATGGCAGCACTGGGGACACTGGGGCAGCCAGCTCTCGGGCTGGTGTTAGGAGTAATGATGGTCCCAGGAGTTTAGCAGAGGAGTATTCCCTGGTTCCCTTAAACAGACGAAAGCAATATTCTGCCCAGAGTTTTCATGATGCTGTAGAAAGATTTTTGAGAGGATTCTGAGCTTTGGCACATCCATTTTGAATTTGGGAGCCAAATCTGTGGAGATGCAAATGCCTGTCATCATGTGCAGAGTTTATTGTAATACAGGCTGAAGCCTGCAGAGAAGCCATGAAGGTTCAAGCAGAGTAAAGCTCAGTATATTGCTCTTAGATTGATAGACAGCTAGAAAGTTATTTGCATTCCAGTTTTGTCTTCTTGATATGTGTTGCTGCCTTCTTCAGGAGCTTAAAAACCTTTAGTAATCATAAGGCATTAAAAATGGAAAAATTACTTTGAGTCTAAGCTAATGTAATGACTATTTCTTTTGCAATTTTGAGAGATAGAGGCAAAATGCAGCTTTTTTTTTTTATTTCTCAGCAGTAGAGTATCTATTTAATAGCTTCTTGAAGGATATTTGAAATTCAAAGCCTTTGTTTATGCCAGTATTTCCTTTCACTAAATGCTTTAATTTACCCTATAGAGGCCTAGAGGCTTTGGTGGTTTTTTTTTTGTGTGTTTTTTCTTTAACTTGATCTAAATCTAAAAATTATATTCTGCTGCATATATTTGATTATTCATATATAAGCAGTTATGTATGATAATGTGAAATAGCTAGAGCACAACCTGCTTAAAAAGTCGCACACCCTTTGGCTGTTAACTTGTCACATGAATTAAAAATAAAAAAATATATTCTGAGGACCTTATTAAATTTTTCAGTTATTTTTTGAGATAGTGCGTAGCTGAAAATAATCTGGATTTCTCAGCTGAGAAATTTTGGCTTAGATATTTTTCTTTTATTTAGTTAAGGGCTAGATTTTAGGAGTATATACCTTAGCCTAACAGTAAAATGCTAGTGCATGGTTACTGGAAAATGGCTCTACTTCAGGAACTTGATCCATGGGGATCATTGAAGCCTAGCTCCTGGCAGAGACAGGCCCCAAAAATCTTATTAGGTGCCAGGGAATATTGTCCAAATGCTTCCTGTACTCTTTCAGGCTGATGATGTGACCACTTCCCTGGGGAGCCTGTTCCAGTGCTCAAGCACCCTCTGGGTGGAGAACCTTTTCCTATCTATAACCTAATGTCCCCTGACATAACTGCATGCTGTTCCCTCAGCTCCTGTTGCTGGTGACCAGAGAGAAGGGCTGTGGACTGCTTTGAGGTTTGCCTTCAGTCAAAGGGAAAAAAAGACAGTCCACGTTATGGATATTCTGCAGACATTTGGGTTCTTATGAAATGTACTGACAAATTAAACACTCAACCTCTAAAGGCTTCTTGACTTTACTTAATATGCCTACCCTTGAGTCAGTCTCCTCCTTTCACACTGGAGGCGGTATGAGACAAGCATCACGTGTGTGTAAAGTTGCACTAAAGAGAATCAAGCAACTTTTGCTTTATGCAATTGTTCAAACTGGGCAAAGGGCTGCTGCTTTAGTTGGAGCAATTTGTAGTGCCTGCAAATTTGAGGTGTGGGGTTGTTTGTTTTTTTCCCCTTCTCTAGTCATCTGTTAGAATACTGAAAGATGAATGTGACTTGCTCTTTCTTCCCTCTTCATTTGAGCCCCAAAGTAAGTCTCACTCCTGTGAGTTATAACTGAGCAGCTTTGTAGAGTAAATCACATGAAATTTTAAGTTTTGTGGGCATTTTTTTCCTGCATGTGTGGTTTGTTGGTTTGGGTTTTTGTTTGTTTTTAAGACTATCATAGTGAGATTTTTTGTTTACCTGTTAGTAAGGCATTTGGCAAATCTTTGGGACCAGTGCAGCAGTGGTCAAGCATGTGATAAAAAAACATTGGGGCTATGCAGCATAGTAGTGGTTGCTTACTGCTTCTTGATATGTGTGTTATTTTCTACTTGGATGTTTCCAGAAATACTTGGATCTTTTGCAGTCAGGTCTTTTAAGGCCTCTAGACCAAAAAATGGAAAATTTTCCCCAGGTGAATCTAATAGTGTCTTTTATTTGGTCCATATTACACCAAAACAGTACTGGAAGTATGCATAGCTCAATTCACCTGACAAGCCTGCTCTGTGAAGGTACTGCAGGGTACGATGCAGAACTGAAACTATTATCTTGTTGTTATAGCTGAAATACTGTAAGGCATCTACAGACACCTCTAAAATTATGCCCTTGATTATATAAATTTCAGAAAGTGATATGCTCATGAAAGTCAGCCTGGCAATGTTTCATGTAGTCTTTCAAGAGCTTTAGTTCTCAGACTCGTGAAACATTTTATTTTTTTTTAATAAAACAAAACCCCCTCATAAATGTCACCAGTAGGTAGTAAGATACCAAGCATTGTAGAGGTGTCAGCTTTTTGACAGCATGATTCAGTATTGTGCATTTTCAATTTGACAACTATTTAGTTTTGCCTTGTGGATCTGAGATCCTGTAAGCATTTTTGTGCATACTTGTCTGTTTTTCACAAATGAGTCTACAACTGGGATTTTTATCACATGTTGAGTTAAACACAGGTAGAAAGGTCTGAAAGATCAAGACCTCTGAGGAAAAATCCTCTTGTGGTAACTTCTGAGGAAAGAAAAGCCTGTGAGGCAATAGCTTGAGGTATCCTCTAAGAAAAATAGAAAAAGCAAAGCTGAGGAACAGCTTGGAAAAAAAAACCTGTCTCTTGAAAAAAATGGATCAGAGGGGATAGCATGTTTTTTTCTTTGAGAATTAGAATTCCTGTACTCATTTTGCATTTGGCTTACACTTATCTGTCTGTTTGTATATATGAGTGAAGTCAAGGAGTTCAGGACCAAAGTCCAGTGCTGAGTAGCAGCTCCCATGAGTCCAGAGTTTCCCATGTTGCTGAGCTTTAAATCATCGTTTTCTTCCAGCATAGCGGTTATAATGTCTCATCAGCTCATTACATGGGCACAGTAATAAAATGGCACGATTTATTTTTCTAATTATTCATCCTAGATAGTTTCATAAATAAAACAAAGTAGCACAAAGCTGGCTAGCCCTTAGAATATGAACGCATCAGGGTTCTATGTACATGATCTGTCTACATTTTAACTTTTACATCACTGCAGCATCACTACAGCTGGCACCCTTCCTTGATCCAGCCAAGAGAACTTGAGTATCTGGATTCCAGAGGACTGTTTGCTCTCTCCAAATTTTTCCTTCTTTTTTTCTCCATTTGGCTTCCTTTTCTGGGTCTGATCAAGGATCTGCAGAAACAGGTGTCCCAGTGGGGCTCTTTTATACCTTGCCTACATCTGTAGAGGTATCTGTATTTTCTTCAACTAAGAGCTGGCAGAAATTGAGAGGTTTGAGAGAGGAGAACAATCTCAGTGAACTTGGAGACCAGACTAAAATCTCTGGAGTGCAGAGGCTGTCTTTTTACTGCCTTTCCATCATAATTAATTCAGTGGGGCCCTGATCCATGACTGGGGCTCTAAAATAATATAAATTACTGTGACCTGTTGGAGTGAGTTCAGAGGAGACCATGAAGATGATCAGAGGGCTGGAGCACGTCTCCTATGAAGACAAGCAGAGAATTGGGGTTATTCAGCCAGTAAAAGAGAAAGTTCTGGGGAGACCTTAAAGCAGGTCTGCAAGAGAGCTGGAGCAACTTTTTACAAGGGAAATTGGTGAGGAGAGGATGGAATGGTTTTAAACTGAAAGAAAGCATGTTTAGATTAGATACTAGGAACAAATTCTTAGCTAAGTGGGAGTGCAGAGGTGCTGGAACACATTTCCCAGAGGAGTTGTGGATGCCCCACAACTGAAGGGTTCAAGGTCAAGTTGGATGGGGCTTTGAGCAACTTGGTCTAGTAGGAGGTGTTCCTGCCCATTGCCATGGGAGTTGGAACTGAATGATCTCTAGGGTTGTTTCCAAGCCAAACTATTTTATGATTAATTATTTCATTACAGTAGTGTCCTTTCCTTTCCCACATTCAGCTGACATGTAGAAAGACAGTTCAGAATATTCAAAACTACTGATGTTTTTCCTAGCCTTTCTCTACAGTCAGTGGACTTTTTATCATTGCTCTGAGCAAAAAAGCAAGACAACCTTCAGTAAAGGATGAGGAGCTATGGTGTTTTGAGGGTTTTGTCTATTTAAACCAGTCTGTCCATGCCTACTTAGCAAGATCCAAAGAGCGTGTGTCAAAGTGTTAGCTGAAGAGCTACAAATAGCATTTTATTCCTTTCTCCCTACCTCCTCCCCCCAATAACTCTATTGTTCTTAAAAATCCACAGCATTCCAGCTGTGCCTTGACAAGAGCCCTGACAGTCGCAAAAGCCAAATCACGGGAGCGGTGTTCTTGTTCCCTGAATTATTTTACACAGCTAAATTTAATACTTCCCCCCACTCCTCCACCTTTCACTCTGGCAGATACTTGAGCTGCAAATTAGAGATGCGCCGAATTAGCCTTCAAACCTCGCAAACGCTGTCAGACAGCTGACTCCGTAACGACGTGGCTTTGATAGCGGGCAGATTATTGCTTATGTACAGCAGCACTTACAAACATGTGTGTGCTTGTAGCTCCTGGCCCCGGTGCTCCCCGTGAGGCCGCTGCGCGTCGTTAACGCGGGACGGAGCCGCGCGCGCCCCGCCATCGGCACGCGGAGAGGAAGAGTCAGACTTTCCAGCAACCAGTTGGCAGGGCTGTGATTGGAACCATGTGACAGTTTGAGGCAACGTACCACGGGCAGCCAATTTGTTACATATGGCAATATGATTAATGGTATCAAGTGTTTTTATAAAAATTAAAAAGAAAAGTCCAAGGATATTGCAGCGGGCCAATTGCACGGAGTCCAAGGCAGTACAAATCTGTTCCATGAATTTAAAGGCAGGCAGATGAGGTTAAATGAGAGGGAGAGAGCCAAGATAATGATTGCAAAGTAAGTTTCAAAAAGAAAACTGTGTAGAATGTGCTCATGAGCAACAGCTCCTTTTCTCTCCTGTCTTACATCCTTAATGGGTATAGGCTGGAATCAGTCTTGAAACTAAACTGTCTCCTCCTCCAGGTTAAGAGAGTCTCCTGCTCTCTTCCTGTAATCCAAAGACTCATTAATGGTATCCAACAACCCTTTACAAGACAAACAAGAGGCAAAAAGGACTGTCATTTTGGTGAAGACTGTTTGCTTTGACAATGATTTTGTCTTTTTTTTTTTTAAATCAGATGTTCTGGCTTAATACACAGATGGTTTGTTTCTGTCAAAACAAACAAAAGTGTTAAAGGTACTATTATTGAGAGGAAAAAAAAATCAGGAAATGCAAGTGTGGAGGTGATATCTGCACATTGCAAGATCTTTCTTCCCTGTCTTTTGTTGTCCATCCTGCTGAGTCAAGAAGCTGTGGTACAATTTTGGTCTGTGTCAGGTGCCTGGACAGGAGCTGGGTGCAGTCTGGGAGTCTTCAGAGCATGGAGGCAGTTCCTCAGTCAGTCTGCAGAAGGCTGTGTTGCTCTGGAGGGTAGGAAGGATGCAGGTTGGGTTATGCTGGAGTGCCTCCATGCCACACAGTAGCCCTAAACACCTCTCAGTTGCTAGTGGTGGCAGAGCTAAAGTTGTTATGAATTACGCCCATCTAAAAGGGTTCACATGTGCCACCTTTCATGTGCTTCTCTGGCTAGCTCCTGGGGCTTCATGTTTGTAGGTAGGGCTATGTCTCCTCCTAATCTCCTTGAGTGCAGCTGGGCATCCTGCACATGATCAGTACCTTACCTGGGCTATAGAGCAAATGAGGAACGAAGGAGCTCACCTGGGTGTAGAGGTGTAAGGTGGGAGCTGCTGCCCCTCAGCAACAGCTCATATGTACCAGGGCAGCACTGGAGGAGACCTACAGGGCTGTCATCTTGTGTTCTCACCTAACCAGGGCTGTACTGGCCCCATTTTAATTTGAACTCTATAAAGATTGTCTGACCATTCCTGGCAGTGCTTAGGTAGTGCCCCCTTCACTTCCACACAACTACGTGATGACAATATGTGTTAAGACTTGTGTGTTGGATGGGTGGCTGATGGGATCGTCGCTAAAACTGCGCATGCATTAGACTTAAATCTCAGTGTGCCATGGAAGAGAAACCCAATGCCCAATGCCTTTTGCCTACTAACTACAGCAGTTGCAAACTGCTGCCTTCCCCAGGGTAGCTTTGAAGATACAGAGCTGCTAGTCCTGAGTGAGCACAGCTACAAATATTTGGCACCGAAGCATGATTTCTTTTGTCTACTCCTTTTCCTCTTTTCTCACTCTGCTGTTATTATCGATGGTAGCCCAGCCCTTTTGTTAATACCCAAGACTCCTTTGCCAGAGTGCTGTAATGCACTGCATGAAGAGCAAGGTATTTATACCTCTCCTGCCTCAGTACAGAGTGTACAGCAGGAGGTTGGATGTGGCCTGCTGCTGCATTCCGTATGGCTTGTGGCCACATGGTTCCTCTTCTCTGTGTGTGTGTTTATTATTGTTGGATAATGCTAAGGCTTGTAGTCATGCGGCCTGCCAAGGGGATTTTGAAAGGCTTATTTGGTCTTCAGTCAAGGAAAAGATTTCCTATACTTTGTGCTAAAGGAATAGTATTTGATGTAGATGCTGAGAGGTGCCCTTCAGAGGTGCCCAGCTTTCTCTGCTGAACACAGAGGGAGCTGACTGCCCTGACCACAGGATCTGCACCCACCCTAAATTCCAAAAGCAGGTGATGCGAATTCCCCCCTCCCACAGGTGCCCCAGTGTGCACCTCACAGCCCTCTGAGCTCCTGCTTATGAAAAACAGGCTGGCTGTACGTGCCTTAGCATTTTAACAAGACATGGAAACCTTTGAACAAATTGCCAGAAAAGTTTTAGCAGGGCGAGCGTGCGTGAGCGCTGCCTGCACCAAGTGACCCTCTTAACGCCAGAGAGGGAGAGACAAAGTGTGGCACAAAGAACGAGCAAATGAAAGAGCTGGCTTGCAACTCTGATCCTTGTGGACTTTTCTTGAGCTCTAGCAACAGAAAGTGTAACTCTTGTGATGAATGCAGTCCTACTGTTGTATTCCTACCTTCCAACAATAATTTCAATTGAACCCTACAGCATGTGGAGTCCCTTTGCTTTTTAGGTCATAAAAGCAGTATGTGGAGTAGAGACTTAAAAAATGGACTTTTAAAAGACTCCAATGCCTCAATCTCTCCAAGAATTCAACTGATAAATCTCCTGTGTAAAATGATCACATTTTATAGAGAGGAATCTTTGTTAGACATTCATTAGCAATAACATGTGAGCCAATTTAGGGAATGAAACCTTTCTTCTATATAAAACCCACTGTGGTCACTAAAACTAATGACTTTTTTCGGCCTACCACCCTTTAATTCAGTGGTGAAGCACGTGAATTTCCTGTGTTGCTTAGTTCTCCAACAATTTGTTTATCTTTGAAGAGCAGGTCTCTGACTGTGTGAACTCAGGCACATCCAAAAGGTTAAGTAATAATAAAAAAAGTAGATCAGGGCCATAAATGTGGTATTTAAAATCATTACAAAGTTCTGACTGTATTGAGGAGGTCTGGAAGAAGAATGGTTAATGGGCTTACTTCTATTTCAGCTCATCTCCACATGAGAAACAGCCTGAGCAGGAGAGAATTGAAAATATGACATGAATTTAAGTGCTCTGAGGCTGATCTGAACCCATCAAAGCTGGTGCGAAAAATTCCACTGGCTTCAGTAGCCTTTGGAATACTTGATGCTCATTACCAAAAATAAAAGGAAAGAAGAGGAAGAAGAAAAAAAGAAAATTAAATTTTTTTAGCCACCATGCAAGAAGGAACACTTCAGCTTCAGATGGAGGTTTTTGTGTGTTTTTCTTTAGATACTAAATTTTTGAACAATGAGATACAAAGATGGTAGAATTAACAAAAAACTCAAACAGGCTGGAAAACATAGAAGGGCATTTTTAAAACAGCTGACAATGGGAGGACTTACTCTTATGTTCAACTAAGGCAAGTTGTAAAGAGGGGAAAGAGGCAATTGGCCTAATAATTGTAAAACAAATTTTGTCCTGCTTTTGCCAAAGCTTTATCTGTGTTTCTGAGGGGATGTTAGCTGTAATGTGCCTTGCCTGAAGGGAAGACCAGAGTGTTTAAGGGCTGCCTTTCAGCTGGAGTGCCAGGCTTTCCTTACTGTTTAAAGGAAGAATTGGAAACTGCCTCTGTACATCTTGTCCAGATGTGGAGCCAAGGCATGAACTGCTGCCTAGCAAGTGCTCCTGGGTGTTAGAGCTTGGGAAAAGACAATGGGTTTCTTAGAGGTCTCACAGATTTAATTTTCCTTGAGGAATACAAAACTTGAAGCCTGTTTTGTTTTTACATAGTCTGCATAAGAATACAAGCATCTCTATAAGGCACAATTCCTTGGTGCCTAATTTGCTTCTATTATATTCTAGACAAATTAAGAACAAAACCATGTGGGAATGCACGCAAAAGTGTCAGTGACTGAGAGTTGATTTCCTGGGATTTTAGCTGAAATTTTAGTTCCCAAGTTGCTTCTAAAACATGAATTAGGTTCCTGAGTCACCCAGGAACTAATAAAAATGTTCCTTTGAAATGTGATGGGGAGCTCAGACAGAGCAAGAGTGACACACAATCCTTGGGGCATGACTGCCCAGAGGGAGTGATGGTAAAACTCCTTTCATGTTAGCTGTAACATTTTTAATGCAACTTATTAAAAAATAACATTAATGGCACTGTGCAAAGAGGCAACAGATCTGGCTGGATGAAGAGGTTTTAATGATGCTAAAAAGTGCACCATAGCAGTGCTTGGAGTGGTGCTGGAGTGCACTTTGGTCCCTTAGAAAGGTCTGGTCCAGCCTCTCCAGAGCAGTGGCACATTGTAAAAAGAGCAGTGGATGTCTGTGCTGATGCCCACTGGATGCTCTCCAGGCTGCCCTGGTATGAGGAACCCCTTTTGTTGATTTTGGGAAGCTTGGGAAAATTTCATGATCCCTTGATGTCAAGGTTCTGTCAATGTGTAGGCTTCCAATGGAATTCTCCTTCTTGGCTGTGTGTTCCTGTGGCCTCCTGGGTGCTGACAGGAGAAGGGTGATGGAATTGACCAGCTCCAAGTTAATCCAGCAAGGGGAGACCAGGGGTGAAAATTGATTTTTATCTAGAACAGTTTCCCCATCTGGCTCGTGTCATGGCCGTGTGGGGCTAACGCTGGCGTGAAGGAAGGAGCCAGCCTTTACACTGGGAACATCCACCTCCACCAGCTCAAATCTGTTGCAGAACTGCAGCGTAGCTAAGACCCAGCAGATGAATTTTGGAATATTTTTCTCTGTTACAGCAGAAAGACTTTTAATTTACCCACATATTATGTCTTCTTCATTAATAAGGAGGAAAGTAAGTAACGAGACAATGTGTACAAAATGAACAGCTTCGTATCATAGCAAGTTGACTGGCGAATTCTTTCATGAATGCTCTCTGTGTGGTATTTCTATAGTATAATAGATTCTGGCTGTTAACTCTAATAATTCTGAGCTTCAGGGTAAGATTTTATTTCTCTTTTGAAAGTAATATAATCAGTGGTGCTAGCACAAAATTCCCTGTGTGTTTTTGTGCATCCTTAACACTTCTTGGGATGAAAGTGAAACTTATTTAGAGCAGTTCAAACAACTAAGTTCCTTCTGTAATGGTGGTTCCTGCTAGAATTCCTTATGAAAAAACATTAACCAAGCTAACTGTACTACAAAGCATCATAGGTATTCTATGTTTGCAGAAGGAATGGGTCCAAAAAGCTTTTAAAAATGTTAGATTCTTTGTACAAAACGCGTATTTTAAAAGTCACCTGAGGACAATGTGGATATTTATCTACCCAGGAATTTTATTTATACTCTATCTGTGTGAACAAAGCTCCTGGAGATGAGGGCAAAGGGGTTTTGGCAAAGCATGAGGTAGCTCAGGACAATAATGATGCAGGCACTAGCACGTGTTTTGATTGAATTTTTTCTTTGCTTGTTAGTTTAGATGCACTGCCCTGCTGAGAGGATCACAGAGCTTCCCTGCCCTCCCTTCCTCTCCTGTGCCTGCCAGGGGGAGAGGACCACTCCTGCTGCATCCATTCAACTCCCAAGCTCCTGATCATTTTCTTGGTTTCCTGTGAAGCTCCCTAATTTTTTTCCAAGGGAAGGTTTATTGAGTCCTCTCCCTGCAGAGCTAGAGCTGTGTCTGTGGCAAGCCAGACTGCACAGTTGGAGGACTTGCTCAGGCAGTTCTTCCCAAGGCACAGGGAGGAATGAGTTTCTCATCTGCTGGCACAAGTGTTAGCTACTAAGTGGTTCTCAATAGTATAGGGTCTGAGTTTTCCCTTGAAATTGCATAAAGTTTCCCATGCAAGAAGAATAACTTCAAAACCAGAATGTGGTCATCTGTGCCAGACACATCCTTCCACTGTCTTCCCACAGTTGTCTCCATCTCTCTAGTGGCAACTATGCTATTTGCTTCAAGACTGAGAAGAGCTTTCCTGCTGCCTCCTGGGCAGCAAGGACCTTTCCTTATGCTTGAGCAGGCAGATCTCCTTCCCTTGCTTTCCTCAGTCCTGTGCTCAGCTATTCATGCACGGGTCCCCGAGGCCTTCATGGGACTTAGCTGGGGAAAACTAAGCTCAGCCTCAAATCGCTGGATTGTGGTTGCTGTCCTGTGAACTGGATTTCTTTGTAAGAATATTCACAAACCAGAGTAACTCATGTGGTTTTTTTGTTCTTCTAACCAATTTTATCGAGGTTGGTGAGATATTATTAACTGGCTCACAGGACTGAGAGTTCATCAATATGTACTAACTCATCACCTCATGATTTTTATCCATTGCTACAAACTGTGTCTTCGATGGCTGCAGCAATTAAATTAGACCTTGCTATGTGTGGAAGAAGGAAAATACGAGCATCAAGCCCTGCTATTATGAGGAATCATTAGTAAACAAAACAATCTTTTTTGATAAATCATGCCTGGGGTTTTAAGGAAAATATGTTTATCTGTTTCAACAGTAATAAAACTCCTGGTAGAAATTCTCCCATCACCTACACGCATACACATGATCCCCTAAAACAAACATATGCAAGTACTTAACAGATGGACAAATGAACCTTGGGATGAATGTATTACAAAAACAGAGCAATCGCTGTGTTTTTCAGCCGGAATTATATTAACATCTAAGGACCAGCTTAGAAATACTTCGATTAGCTGGAAACATAGGCTCAGTTTGTAGCAAAATCAGATTAGGTCTTTATTCCTGTTATACAAATAATATATGATTTGTGCTGTAGGATTTTTAGATGCCATGGATCTGATGTTGGATAAATTTTTCTTTGTCTTAAACGAGTAGCAGCTTTGCTATCATTTTTTTTCACCCTTTGTGCACACTGAGGTCCTACAGTAGTTTGAGAGCTGAGGTTGCCCTGATGCCCTTGAGGAGTACTTTTTGCTACTCAGCTGTGCAAAATGCCATGTGTTGCTTCTCTTCACTGCTCTGCAGAGATGACTGCATTGCAGTGGACTCCTATCAGTTCACTGTGAAGCCTGTTCTAAGTGTCTTTTTGATGGCCTAAAAGAGTCCACAGAACATTTTTAAAAGCTGAAGAGACCTACAATGAAAGCTAAATTAATGGCCAAAACAGATCTCTAATCTAACTAAGTATTTCAGATGAGGGACTTTGGCTTTGGAGGCTGCCTTTGCAAATTTTGTATTGTACTGTGGGATTAATTACATTACAGAAAAATTAGATAAGATTGATAAACATAAAATCACCTCTGCAGTTTAACTTGTCTTTGGATCTCTGCCTTTGCATCCTTCTCATATGAAGAAATGCAATGAGATCCTCTTCATCAGTGTTTTGTGTAGCAATATAAATTATAAAAGGAACAGCAATTGAGACATTAAACCTTCACCATAGGAACAAGATGTGATACAGGGTCTTTTCACTATCAAGGTTTTGTTGAACATCCATCAGGAGGAAAAGTGTGCTGCTCATCCTGCCCCCAGTGTCTCAGCTTTCCAGTGGGTAAGCTTTCCACTTTGGTGTTTCTACATTACATTTCAGGGGTAGCAGCAGGCACCAGGGTTTGTAAGGGGTTGTGGTGGTGATGTGTCAGTGTATTTCCCTATTTTGTTTGGACTAAAAAGCTACCAAAACTAGTAACTTTTGATTCTACTCATCAGGTGCAAGCAGATACAGATTCCCAAAAGTCAGTCTTTGACTATAAGGATTTCGGGCTAATTTCTAAATAATAAGATAGATAAGGTTAATCTCATCCTCTACAGATCAGGATTTTTCCTGCAAGTAACTAAGACAAACAAATATTTTGAGGTTTGGAAAATTTCTATGCCAAATCCACTTGTAAGTTAGGAAGATATGTGGCTTTTTTGCCAGTAGGCTTTTCTAACTAATTGATAAATAACCCAAACTGGATATCAATTACTATATCAAAATTGTTATTTTGTTTATGGGAGCCTTTTTGTTTTCCCTGACTGAAATTTTCCTTGTGAGGTGATTTTATGCTATGAAAATGCAGTTGTTATTATTGGGAATATCCTTTAGTCTAGATTGAGGTGAATAAGATTTGGATAAACTCTCTCAGCCTTACATCAGTTTACATTTCTGTGACTGAAATAATAACTTTGCAACATTAATAAAGTCCTGTAAATTTGACTCAGAGGCCATTAAGGTCAAGGGTAAGACCACCTGTGCCAGCATCTGCGTCCTCTGGGAAGTATCCCGTGTCTTAATTGATTTCACCAATATCAGAATCACAAGGTGAGGCTATGAATGGTGCTCTGCATTGCTGGGAAGCTCTTTGCTGCTATTCCAGAGGCTCAAGTTTCCTCACACTGATGCCCTGGCATACGGACCTTTGGAGGTCACCTTGCTGTTATATTATGACTACATTTCCAGATCATTCCCTTTCCAAGAGACTTTTGTTCCCTGGAACATGCCACGTGAATAAAGTCATATTAAAACACAAGTAAAGCCACCAGCAACAAAAATGATTCTCTGCAGATTTAGTAACTGCTACAGCATCTTCTTTCCTCTCTATTCTGTTTCATTGACATTGGCAATAAAAAATAATCACTTAGAGACAATGTCCTTGCAGGCTGGCAGTAAGTCTAAATGGCAACAGCTAAAAAGACCCAGAGAAGAACATTTAAGTTACATCTATTATTGCTTTGGCTTTTCAAAAAATGTCAGAAATAAAGTGTCTTTTGCTCAGCATTTGTGTATGCTTGGTGGGATGGGAGGAGGCAGAAGATATTAGGATATTCTTTCTACTGTTGTTACTAACTGCTAGATGGGGTGATGACTATATAAAGAAGGTGGCAACACTGAATTTGTACTTAGAACAAAAGAAAGCTCTAAAATCAGACAAAGCTTTATTTTGGCACAACCACAACATTTTTGGTGAAGACCTTGCTGTGTCCTTCCCAAAGTTAATGCTCTACTCCCCATTGTGAAAGCTGAAGAGGAGTACTGAGAGGTCCCACCACATTTTCTCCCCACTGTCCAAAAATTGGTTTCATATTTTCCTTTCCTTCATGTTTCAAGCACTTTTCTTTATGAACAGAGACATAGCACAATAAATAGTCTATCTGTTAAGACGACACATTGTGACAGATCCCTTAGGAGAGCTGCAGCTGGGTTGACATTTTTGTCTCATCACTGCTCTGAAGAATGGTTTTGTTTGTGAATTCAGAGAATGACTTACATAATGACCAAATAGAAGTGCATTTCGTAAACATCATAGGATAGCAGTAGCTGCATGGTTGGCTCATGTTCCTCTGCCTGTCCATGTCTGCGTAGAGTTAATGATAGATATTCTTCTGTATGGAAGGATAAAAATCTCCAGAAAAATCTGGGCATTAGGATGGTTCATCCAGTCAGATTTGCCAGATAAGCGCCTTTATGGTGAAAATGTATGTGTGTGTGTGTGTATGTATATATGTGTGTATATATAGATATATATCGATATACACACATATATATATGTATGTGTGTGTGTGTGTGTGTGTGTGTGTATGTGTTTATAACAGATTCTGATTCTGGCATCTGAGTTGTGTCTCTAACACCTGGCTGGAGCATGTGAGGACCAGGTATTTCTAGGACAGATGAAGCTGCTGTGTGGTGGGAAGACCAAGATTGCCTGGGTCCTTCCTGGCCTCCCACTCTTACATCACCTGATCTGTGGGCACAGGGGTTTCCCTGAGCAGCTGTGGGGCTGGAGCCAAGACAGCCAAGAAGGAGAGTCAGCCTGCTGGATGCCAGACATATTTCTGTACACACACATGCACACAAGCACATATGCACACAGGTATTCTGTACAGCTCAAACTCATTTTTGATTACCTATATGTAAATAATGAAGGGTGAACTTGTCCTGTGTCCCTCCCTCCATCTACAAAGCCCTCTTCTTCCATCTTCTGTGTTAGAAATACAGAATACTAAATTCAGTGCAGCACTCTGTGTATCTGACTTTCAACGCTGCTCAGAAAACCCTAAGGCCAGGACTGAAATAAGAGCTGAAATCCAAACAATGTGTGACTGAACACAAAACAAATCATGGCTTAGCAGGAATATGTTGTGACAGCTCTGCCTTCTCCCATAACTGCTAGTCAATTTTCCCCCTTACATTTAAATAACATAGTATACATATTGAACCAATAATAGGGTACAATGGAAAATGCATAGTGAAGCTAAAAAATGCTGAGATGTAAAATCTTCTAAAACCTTTCTGCAGGGGCCGCATGATATTCTCTCTTTCTCTCTCACTCTCCCTCCCCCCCCTCTTCTCTCTTTCTCTTTAAAAGCAAGGGTGGCATAGGGCTTGTTTCTATAAAGATACATAAGAAAGGCCCATTCAAATCACAATAAAGAAACAAAAGGGTGGAATTTGCAGTAAACTTAGGAATGTCCATCATATCTGGGCAGTGTTTGCACGTACCTCAGGTGAAAGCTTTGACCTGCTAAGGACCCTTGGAAATAAAGTTGAAAGCCAGCCCCTCTCACCCAGGGAAAATGTCTAATAAAACAGCAGAATCCCACAGCATTGTTCCCTCTCCTGGTCTGCTGCACTCCCCCATCCCTGCCTATATGGACCACCCTGGGGTGGTGAAGGCCCGAGTCAAGGCAGGTTCCCCATGTCTTCCTAAGGGAGATGGTGCTCAGGGAACTTCACTGTGTGAGCTACAGGTTGAGAGACACTGGCCTGAGCCTGCCTCTTTTCCCAGCCTGTGGCTGCTGGCAGCAACTACAGGCGTTGGGAGTGTGGGTTGAGCATTTGCTCGGCTCTGGCTTGTGCTCCTCCTCCATGTTCTATCAGGGAAGAGGGAGGTTGAGCTGAGGTGGCAGCACCATGAGGGTGCAGCTCTCATCTTCTGGTGAAGGAAGTGCTGGTTCAGCAGCTCCCATCTTGAGCTGGATTTTGACCTGAAAGCTTCAACCATGTCACACAACAAGAGTGAGAATGAGGCCTTTCCCCTTTCAGTCATTTCTCCTTGCTCATAGCAACCTACTGGCAGAGAGCCTTCCCTCCTGAGGGTCACCACAGGGCTTTTTTGGGGTCAGGTGTCTATGGTGGGCACCTCGAGCTGCTGGACATATGCCACTCCTCCATGGAAGCACCACTGTTATTAGTGTCTCTAAGTAGCTACAGAGGAGGAAGATGAAGAAAGAACATGATGAAGAGGTAGTGAGCAGCTCCAATTTGCCTTGTTTTTCCCCTTTGAAAACATTCTTTCTTTTCCAATTTTGAGTGGTTTTTAGGGTACTCATTAATCTGGAAAACAAGAACAACTTCCAGATCATTAGTGCCATGGTGAATTGAAACACTAGCCAGGCTGGACTAATAGTGCCAGGGTCATACAAAATACCAGTCGGTGCAGGCTGTAAAGTGCCAGGGTGATTTGAGAGAACAGCTTGTCCAAGATACGAATGCCAAAATAATTGGAAATATCTCCTCACAAGTTGGTGTGTAAATCAGCAAACTGTTTCAATTTAACAAAGTTAAAGGCAAAGGAGCAGTGCAGGTACCGAGCAGGGAACTGCTGATAGTTTTAGTGTCTCCAAGTGCTCTATTTCCTTATTCCTATGGCATGATGGGTAAAATTTCATTACAGGAGATCACAAATACGAGGTTGCCAATCCCTGAAAGCTGCATACTGTGCACTCTGATATCCTTTGAGGAGTAGGGAATTCCTGCAGATTCCAGAGACCTGTCAGTATGGGAAGTGGAAACATAATTTAGTGCTTATGTCCTAGAGATGATTTTGGCTTGAAGAATATTATTCAGCACTCTCCCCTGGAGCTCTATAAAGCCTGTGCTAGCTTCCCTAAGTATTTTATTGTCCAGCCACTGTTCTGGCCTGTCACCTTGTTCTGGAGTGTCATCCTGTCTGAAAAATCAATTTATGTAGCTCTACATTAATGGGAGATGGGATTCAGAGTGGATGTCCATCTCAGAAAACATGTCATCCTCTCCCCTACCCCACCCCACATATGCTCATAAAGTTTTTACTTTCCCAAGGGAAGCTATGTTAGCATCCTTGGCCTCTGTGCTGCACAGTTGATACACCTGAGCTGGGTCAATGGTGATGAGCAGCCACATTATTGTGCTTGGTAGTAAAAGGGAGGGAAAGATGGCTGAATATGGACAATATTGGTTTCAGGATGCGACCACATTTCTGGGATAATGTAAGAATGAATCTGAAGCCTTCTTTGAAATGTCAGTCACACATTCCTGTAATTAGATCTGAAATATAGTGTGAATTTTCATAGTGTTTCTAAAACACTTGTGAGCTTTGCAGTTCTGTAACAAATAGCTGTGAGAGTTACAAAACTCAAAAAGGCCTTGAGAGCTAATTTTTCTATGAGGCTTGCTCAAAGAAAGCATCACAACTGCACTAAGATTTGTTCTGTTTGGATTTCAGGCTCGCTTTTTGCAGGTTGTAAGGACATAGAGGAGGTTTGGCTACAAGTACTCTAAACTTCTGAAGCACCTGAGGTTAGGTCATCTTAATCTTTGAAAAGCTTTGCAAAAGGGAGCCTGAAGTCATCCCAGAGGTTCTTGAGAGGTCTTAAAGCTGTGTGAAAAGACTAGAACACTATAAATGGGGAAAAAGGGAAGTGTAGACACATCAAAAATGTGATAGAAATGGGATCGGTAATTGAGGAGGGTGTGACTGGGATGAATGGATCATGAAACATGCTTTCAGCAGTAGCAATGAGGAAAACTCCTCTCTTGCACAACTGATTGGGACGTCTCAGAGATGTTCATAATGTAGTCAGGTAACTGACTCTGGTACCCAGGCTGTATAAATCCCATCACACAGACATATCAGACAGCTCCCTCACATCAGAGGAAGCCTCACCAATCAACAGCTGAGCAACCTGTATGTCCTGTGCAGCAGAAACTTCCCCTCTCTTCAGTTTCCATCAGTGGTATGGTGTGAGACAGAGCTGCTGAGCAGCTTTGGGTGACCATGGATTCATTGTTTGCAGAAGAGGTCCTGAGGTGTTTCAGGTATATCAAACTGCTATTATCTTACTGAAGTGTGCATGCTGTATTTTGCCAGGCATTTTTCTTGCTAGTGTCTTGGTGCCCTAATCTACCAAGGTCATTTTGATGCTCCTTGCATTTATTACCATGAGACTCTGCTTGCCAAAACCTTCTTTCCACAAACTTGATCTAATAAACAGAGGTTCCCTGAAATTTAAACTCCCCACTGGAAAAATAACAGCAGAGAAGAATATCTCCAGCAGTGCCTTTCAGGAAAAAATAAACCCAGGATCCCACGTGTCTGCCCAGAGAGCACAAACTGCTCCCTACAAGAAATGACATCCCCACTCCAGCACTCTGGGGATCCCCCACACATGTGGATCCACATATGTGTAAACCCCACATCCACTTCCCCTCAAAAACTCACTTGGAAAGCTCATGATTTTGTGGTTCTCTTTCACAGCTGCTAACCTTTGTGACAGGCCAAACGTGCACAGCATGTGCCACACACCACTGACACCCCGTGTAAGCTGAGGTAGAGGTGAGTACTGAGAATACCAAAGGACAGAAAATTATGATAAAATTAAGATCCTCTTCCAGTGCCCTTTGCAGGACACAAACCAGAGGTTTTCTGAGTATTGTCTAAGATAAAGCTCAGAGAAGCCAGTGCATTTCTTGAAGGATTCATGGGAATTTTCTAGGACTACAGGGTCAATTACCAGCAGGTGATTGAATGAAGATGGAAGAAAGAAATCATTAGAAAACAAAACTATCACGTACTTGTTTTGTGTTTCATGCAGTTGTTTTCCTGAGCCTTTTCTGGGAAATAAAATTAGCTGCATTATTTAGGGTAAAGCAGACAGGTCTTGCCCAGGTTGAACATTATAGATGCTTACAAATGTTAACGAACCTGGATTGTATTTTTACATTTCCTGAGACACTTTCTATTCTATAGTTAGATACCTACCAATTGTTGACACAAGTGAAAAAAACACAAAGTATTCTGTGTGAAAAAAAAAAAATCAATAGACAACATTTTAGTCTACACTACTACAAATAAAATATATATTTCAAGGAATAAATTCCACACATGTACTGAAGGGCAGAATCTGGCCCTCAGATTGAAGAGAATTTCTGACCTAACTAAGACAAATCCCTGCAGCAAAGAACAGAATAGCAAGCAGGGTCTGTAAAAAAAAAAAAAAAAAAGGAAAAAAGGAGATATTTTTCCTTACCTTTCTATGTGTAGAATAGGCTCCTTACAGCTTCTTTGGAATTATAACTCCTATCCACAAAGGACCAAAATTTCTGCTGTCCTCAATTGTGTCTTTATTCAGGACTCATTACACAACACCTACCAAAGCCTCCCAAAAGTGCAGGTTAAATCACGTCTGAAGGATTTGGCTCTCCACAAGCAAGCTCATCTTGTTAAGAACATAATGGAGTCAGAGAGAACATTCATTTCAGAAGTGAATGTGTCTGACTATCTGATTTATTTTTGAGTGAGAAAAACAGATTTTGCTTTTGCAAAAACCTTTAATTTCATATGGGAAGCCACCTTTAAGACTCATCATTTGGCAACATGCACTATCATTCCCCTGGCTCTTTTTCCACATCCATTGCTAGTGGCTTGGTGTGTTCTTTATCCCTTGGGCCAGCTCATTAGCTGGATGCATGGCTGCTCACGTCTATCATCAGAGCCTGCTAACAAATCCTGTAGGACTACTCCAGGCCCAACAGGAGATATATTTGTTTTGTGGTTTGCGTTTTGCAGAAAACACCATGTACTTCTCAAAGCCTAAAGTATAGGAGATTAAAAAAAAAAAAAAGCAACAGTTTTCATACAGTGCTAAATAAAATAAATTACAGGCCCCAAATGATCTAATAATTCCTAAGGCAGAGTTCAGATGCGGTAATTAATTATCCCAACATGGAATTCATAATGATCAACTATTAATATGTGCATGGGGGACTGGATGTCTCAGGATTTGGTAATGGGATACAGAGACTTTCACCTCTAGGTTGCTGATTTGAATCTGACCCAGATCTCTGGTGACTTCTGAAAGCTGCAAGCACGTGCTGTTTGTTCTGTAGTGTATATAAAATGAAATTATCTAGGCTGCTTCCTAGCATTCTTGTGTCCATACCAGTGGTGCCAGAGTACAAATAACCTCCCCTTGTATGGCTTTAGCAGGGAGTAGCAGGGAGGTCAGGGGCTCTGTAGGTATCAGTAATGCCAGTTTAGCCTCGGGAATGGCTTCCAGAAAATATTGCTACAGGGGCAGCTCAGAGTGGGAAGCATTTCCCCCATACACCATGGAGATAATAAAACATGGAAGTCTGTGCCATGGCTCTTTGTGGCTACACTACCCCTTTGCTGTTCTGGGTGCTCCCTAGATGCTAGGGGCAGCTTTTCTTCCCATCCTCATGCCTCGGGTGGGAAGGGACCTCAATCTCTGGGGCCTGTACCCCTGGATTTACCTCAAGGCACCAAGCTAAAGAGGGAAAGAACAATCGTGTCTCCTAGGAAGAGGGACGCTGAAGAGGGGTGGCAGGTTTAGGTGTGTAGACTTCAGTGGAATCACATCTTTATGCATTAAAACCTTATCAGACTTTGGTCAAGACTGATTTGCCCAGATCTGAACATTAGCAGGTTTGCTCAACTCTCAGCAGCTGTAAATCTGAAAAGCTGAGTAGCTGTAGCATTACAGGCAGGACAATTGTCCTCAGGTAATACTAGGGCAGAGCACAGGAGTGTGAGTGCTTGGGAAAGTGGCTAGCGCTGTCACAATGAGGTAAGGAAGGTCTTTTCCATTTCTACCTTATTTGATTTTATGAATTCTATTCTGTGGTACCTGTTTCTGTTGTGTCGAGGAGTGGAGTCCTGGTGGCTGCCAAATAACTCAATATTTTCTTCCATTTCCTTGAGTGCTTGTAAATAAGTTGAGATACTGTGTGACTGATAGAAGGAGTTTTGCAGGAAAACAGAGCTGCAATCTGCAGAACACGTGAAAATCCGCACCCTCCTGAAGCCGCCATATCAAAGAACATCTGTTTTAAAAACAAACAGTGAAAAGTATTTAAAACAATTTCAGCAGAAAGTTTAATCCAAGTCCCATGCTTGGAAGAAACGACCTAATTTCTGAGAAATAGGAACTCTGGGCCAGTTTGGTAATGGATATTGGACTTTTCCAGATTTTAGTAGAGTTTGTAACTGCCATTAATTCCATCTGTGCACTGTACTGAGAATTTAGATCTTCTTTGTGAATCTTGCTGAATGTTTCTGAAACAAAAATTTGCACCATATCTTCTATCTATCTATCTATCCGTGCAAGAATTTTAGCCAAAATTTAGCACTTTTTATGCTGGTAGGTTATTCTTTTTTAAAGGCATTTCCAAGTTGCTTGCAAGCATTCTTAGAGAAGAAAATAAAAATTACTAGTAGGTGGTAGCTTAGAGGAAAAAAATACAGGAAATAGTAAAAATGGGCAAGACAGCAACTATTTCCAATTACTTCTCAAAGCATTCTGGATCACAAAACCACTATGCTAAAAATGATACAGAAAAAATATGTTTTTTAATGCAAGTATGTTAAGAACAGAAAATATTTTTAAATTTAATTTTCATTTAAATTGTAAATAAAATTAGCTGGGCAGTAATTACTAATAATTAGGCCTTTCTGTCCAGTCATGAGAGAATAAAACATTTTTAGAAATTCACATGATTTCTACTTTTCTACCAATAGAAGCATCAGAGGATATGTTGCTGTGTGCACTAATACAGGCTGTTGTATTCCTGCTGAAATTAATTTGGATCCATCTTCACTGGATCCAGTACAAAAACATGTTCATGTTACTTGTCAGCTTTTAGAGTTCCTTTGCCTTTTTTCAACTGTATTTTGAGTGGATGGCAGTAAAATATCTCCCTTGTATGGTATTTTTTATTAGTAAGGACCTCACATGTGAGACACTTTTCTAAATGTAGCCATACCTTTGGTGGAACAGGACAGATTTTTAGCTCAGCGTTGTACTGTCTGGCATTATATCACTGGAAGTGAAGAGGAGGATAGGAAAGTGGAAAATTAGCTTTGGAAAGAGTTAGAATAATCAGAATGCTATTTACTCAGTTGGAAGGAGAAGCAAGGCCAACAGCTTGTCCTTGGGGAAAAGATAATGGGATCCTTAACAGATATTTGGTTTCAGGAGAGTCTTGTACTCCATTGGAAGCCTCTTTCCTTAGGACCTTTTGAAAAGCAATCATGCTGATGGAGCACATGACAGATATGTCTAAGACAACACCAATAGTGGGGTAGAGAAGAAAACAGAGTAGGTCTTGCCCTCTTCTATTTTCTGTGACTCAGGAATCTTGGCTTTTTATTTTTCTGAAAGATCTCACCCACAATAGTGTGGTACCTCTTGTGGTTTTATATTGATCATGAAGATTTCCATTTCTGGAAGCAGCTGCTTTGCTTGGCAGGCTGCAGCAGGGATCAGACAAGACTTGGCTTACTTTTTAAGCCTTAATAAGGCCATACACCTACAGACAATAAGAATTGAGTTCGGTGCCACTATGTCAGATTACATTTCAAGATTTCTTGGGCTTTGCTTGATGCTCTCACATCTATTCCTTTTCCTTTTGTGTAAAGAAAACACATTACTTCCTCCACATCTTTCTCTTGTGTTGCTATAATGAATTCCTTGCTATTCCCTCAGGGGGCTGACTCACACTCTTGCATTTGAAGTGAAGTAAACTGGAATTTGTATCTTTGTGAAGGTCAGTCACAGTGCATAAGAACAGGAAAGAGGGGTCAGAATGGTAATGCAGATCAGAGATATGCTGGCAGTACAAATGCAAATGCTGACCATTGGAATATTTCAAGGTTGTCAGTGTACCACAGCAATTGTTGAGCTGGGCAATGTGGTGTTAGCTGATGCCCATTTAAAAGGTTCCAATCAGCCAGTGGGAAGCTTGCCCATGTAGCAGAAAACTCCTCACATCTTTCACAGAAGGAGGAGGATAGCAATTAAAAAAATAACCAAGCAAAGCACCCAAACAAGGGCAGCAATAAAAAAGCCCTAAAAAAACCAGCCAAGCAAACCTCCAATAACCAAGCAAGCCAAACCAAACCAAACCAAACCAAACCAAACCAAACCAAACCAAACCAAACCAAACCAAACCAAAAAACAAAGCAACTTTGCTTCCTCTATCCTAGAAAATTCCTTCTTATCCGTCATGATACATAATCCACAGCAGAAATGGCTGCTGTTTACAGTGGTCCTGGAGCTGGAGAAGTGATTAGCCTAGTTTTGCAGTAACTTTTCATGTAACCTGGAGTGGCTTGGGTTGGAAGGGACCTTAAAGATCATCTAGATCCATCACCCTGCCATGGACAGAGAACCTTCGATGAGAACAAAGCCCCATCCAATCTGGTCTTGAACACTCCCAGGGATGGGGCATCCACAGCTTCTCTGTGCAATCTGTTCCAGTGCCTCACCACCCTCACAGTAAAGAATTTCATCCTAATATCTTATCTAAACCTGTCCTCTTTCAGTTTAAACTCATTTTGTCTTGCATGTGGCCAGTGTAGGATACTCTCTGCAAATGCTTTCCCCAGTGTTTGGGTGAGTTCAGAAACATGGAAGGCCCCTTCCTCCTTTTTTTGGCTCATCAAGAGCAATCTGGTGACCCCGGCCCTATCATTCAGCTTTGTTCTGGATCCTCAACAAAAGTCTGGAGAGATGAGGAGTTGGTGACAGGTTCCAGTTTCAATAATTAATTTGCAAGCCATGAAAAATGGCTTAGTGCCTAATTGAATAGTCTGGCCTTGTGTTTTGAGTAACTGTGAAAGATCAAATCTTTAAAATAATCATCTAAATATCATCTCTCTTTCCTCTCTGCTTGAGTTCTCAGTGTTGTTTAGCAAGTGGTCTTTGAAACGGGAGTTGTAGAAAACAATGCCTTTTACACTCCAAAACAATATCCTCTGTTGTGGCATTTCAACAGCTAAAAGAAAAAATTGGAAGGAAAAAGAGAGAGTCAGATAATGATCAAAGTGAACATGTAGCAGCTTTTCAGATTTAGTTGGCCAGAACAAACTATTTGAACTTCAAGATAAAATAGTGAAAATAAATGAAAGGAAAACCAGCAGAACTTAGCCAACAAGTAAACAAAATGAAACAAAAAGATCAGCAGCAAAAGACAGGAGAAGGAAAAAAACCCCAACCTTAATCTTCACTAACTTCAGGTTGACACCTATGTGTTTTCCTATGCTCTGGTGCACTGCATCACCTGGTAATTCCTTCCCCATTGACATTAATTTTAGATAAGTTTGGGTGGATGTCATTACTCTGTTCACTAATGAACACCTGCTATGTTTCTTCGATTTTTGGTAAAGAGATGTTTTCACACACCATATACATCAACTCAGCTGTTTTTCTTTAACCCTTCCTCATTTAGAGGTGGAAAGAGTGGTCATGCTGGCACTCACCCAGCAGTAAGGCCAGCTCATAGCATAGGCAAAGTTGTCCTGCTTTTTCTTGTCTCACCAAGCTCCCTAAAGGAAATGGTATTTTCAGAACTTTCTGGCAAGCAGTCATAAAGGCTGATCCTGCAGACCTGTCTACTCCCACCAGCAGGGGCAACAAAAACATGGATGCTTGAGCCTCTGAGGAGCAGCACACAGCTTCTGCAGCCCCAATTGCATTTGAATTTAGTTATTGCTGCAAGATTTGAAGTGATTCCCACTGCGCCAACCTGCACAGAGCCAGTGTCAGTTGGTACAGTGGAGCAGGGAGTGTTAACTTCTGGGCGTCTTTTACACTGCCTGAATAAGGAATTTCTTTTCAAAACACTGTTTTAACCAGACATAAAACCACAAGTTATGTGGGTCCTAACTTCTTTCAGAGCATAACAAATTCGGTGTATCCAGAGGCTGCCCATCCTCTTCTGTCTCTTCTTGATGACTGTGCTTCTTCACTTGCCCAGGCATCTTCTGAAACTGAAGGAGAATTATTCCACTCATGTAAAAAGGAGAAGTATAAACAGACCACCACATATTATATAAAATTATGGGAAGAAAAGAGCATCTTAGGTAAATACCAAGCTACTTATTTTATGATTTTAAAATGTCATTCTTTTGTCCAATATTGACTTGTTTTATATGGAAGTTGAATTATAGATCTTAGAGCACAGGGGAGCCCATGACATCCTTGCTTTGACACAGCTGGTCAAGGCAAGAATTGAAGTCCCAGTAATTAGCTATGAGTGTCTCTGTACTGGGAAGCCAGGCCAGGATGAGAAAACATGAGGTTACTCCTTCCCTGACGTAAAGCCAAAGCCACTGGGAGAGAGTGGGACTGTCCTCAGAAGGAGTGCAGTATGGCATCCCCATGTCATGGCTGCACAGGTATTTCTTTGGGCAGTGAATCTGTGCACAGAGATGTGTTGTGCAGCCTTTTGCTGCTCTGACTTTTCTCTCCAAGAACATCTCTTGGAGCATCTTATGCATAATGGAAATCACAGAGTGTTGGAAGCTAAAGGTAGAGCCTGAACCTTAACTTCAGAAATTGTTTATTAAGGCAAAACCCCTGGCTGATGCTGATGGACCATGATAGGGGAAATCAAGGACAAACAGTGGGTGACAAGGGAGAATTCCCTGCTGAAATTTGAAAAAAAGAAAAGAAATTAAAATGAGAATGGAAGGAGGGAAGGGAAGGAAGGAAGGGAAGGGAAGGAAGGGAAGGAAGGGAGGGAGGGAGGGAGGGAGGGAGGGAGGGAGGGAGGGAGGGAGGGAGGGAGGAAGGGAGGAAGGAAGGAAGGAAGGAAGGAAGGAAGGAAGGAAGGAAGGAAGGAAGGAAGGAAGGAAGGAAGGAAGGAAGGAAGGAAGGAAGGAAGGAAGGAAGGAAGGAAGGAAGGAAGGAAGGAAGGAAGGAAGGAAGGAAGGAAGGAAGGAAGGAAGGAAGGAAGGAAGGAAGGAAGGAAGGAAGGAAGGAAGGAAGGAAGGAAGGAAGGAAAAGAGGGAGGGAGGGAGGGAGGGAGGGAGGGAGGGAGGGAGGGAGGGAGGGAGGGAGGGAGGGAGGGAGGGAGGGAGGGAGGGAGGGAGGGAGAAGCAGGCAAGAAGGCTGGCTGTTTGGAAAACCAATTTCAAGGTGGACATGCAGATCTGTAACAGTGTAATGATCTGATTGCTTTGAGAATATAGAATTGCCACCCAGCATGGCAATTCCTGGGACACATGTCTCTCTAATCTTCTTCTTTAAATGCCTTTAATTGCAGTTTTAATATTATCCTGTATATGGAAACAGGAAATCAACATTTCACAAATAATTAAAAGAGACAGTGTGGTCTCTGAATGCTGGACAAGAACTCAGAAGATCTGGGATTTCAGAGCCGTCACTGTCTTAGAGAAATCCTTCTCTCTTTCTCTGTCACCAGGGGGTCATTAGGAGCTCTCACAACACAAATAAATCATGGGAAAACAATACATTATGCTAGTCTTGCAGAGGAAGGGTCTGGAATCCAGATCTTCTGCTTCTTGCTCTGATATGCTGAGCTCAGGACTACACTGGCTGTTTTATTTTAATTAACCTTTAACAATGAATGAAGGTTCATTTCTGACAGGTTCGAAGAGGCACCCAGACTTTAGCTTGTTTTTCAGATATAATCTGCAATATTAATGTGTCGTGGGCATTCAATACCATGCAGGAATTCTTGCAATGAATTCATGGTTTCTATTGGTTTTTCATCATCAAATAATATTTAATTAACCATGAATTTTGGTAATGTTTTAAAATATTTTTAAAAATACAGGAAACTGTATTTTTTAATCAGTATTTCTATATCAAAAAATAGAAGAAGCCAGAAAGCATGATAATTATTTAATAAATTTCCCATTTATTTTAACATGCAATTGCAATCCTGTCTTTCTCATAACATCCACATAAAAGATCAGAAAGCTATCAGAAAAGATTGGTGATATTTCTAAAATACTGCTAATACTAATGATATTTTCCACAAAAATGTAAAAAAATGTAATTATTGACATCTTTTGAGAAGGTTCAGAGGACTGTTTATATGATTTTTAAAATCAGTTTGTTCTCAAAATTAAAACATTTTTGTATTTGACTTGGGGAGGGTGTCAGTATTTGTAAAAATTATTTCCAGTTTCCTATTCTTTCCATTTGTCCTCTCTTTTCCTTTGTTTCCTGTCTTGCTATGGAGGAACAAAGGAAGGAGAAAATAGACCAAGCCAACCCAAAACTATAAAAGACTCTTAGATGGAAATTTTCTTATTTCTGAAAATAACATAATTTCATACAGCGGCAAATTTCAGAAAACTAATAAACCATTTAAAGGAAACAGACAATTTTGTGAATAGCTTCTTTTCAAAGTGACTGTAATTCTGTTTTATGAGATTCAAAAATATATAATGATGAATAAAGAATATTTTAAGTAAAATTTTTTACTAGTACATTTAATTAACTATAGCTAGCAATTCCTTTAATTGGAATTTAAACATTCTTTACAGATTTAAGATTTCCAAAGGTACTGACGTAATAATTCCAACTGGTGTCAGTGAAAGACGTGCATAATCTGCAAATCTGTGTTATATGATTTTCATAAAAAAGGAATTAACCATACACTTCTTATGAAATTTGAGTGTATTTCATTTTCATCTCCAAACTTCAATGTGGTTTTCTTCAGAAATAAATTAATACTTTGGGAATGGTATTTTTTATTATTATTATTACTTTTACTATTTGAAATTCTTACCTAGCCATGCGTGCACAGCGTAAGTTCTTGTGCAGACCTTCCTGTACCTAGAAAGAGACAGCTATGGCATGTAAAATGTTACCCTTGAAAACTGCTACTTCTCATTATGACAGAGGCCCAGCAGGGGACGGAAGGAAAAGTCAGTGGCCCATGAACTGGGAGCCCAGGGCATCATCAACCTTCGCTGCTGCCCCCGAGGAAATAAAAAGGAAAGGGTGAAGAGTGAACCTGCAGGACCCAGAATGCCACTTTTGTGGGGGACGGATTTATTCTGTCCCTTCTCTCTCTGCTTTGCCAGTTGCCAGTCGAAGGACAACTCTAAGAGGCTGGAAATGGGCACTTCTTAAGAGCACAGGAAAGGACACTTTTTATTTCTCCACTATATATTTCTATCAGGGACTGTTATTTTCTGGGGTTTTGGTTTTGCTTTGTTTGCTTTTTTTTTCACCCAACCTTCACCTTTGCTTAGGCTGGCCTTGGGAGAAGAAGGAAGGATAAAAAGGAGCAAAGCCTGCAGCCACGCTGGTTTGTGTTTTCACACATAAAGCAGGGCTCTGAGATCTGCATGCCTCAGCTGCTCTGGCACCACGAGGGTTGGCTGGTTCCCATGTCAGATTTGGAGGGGAAACACTAAATGCCTCTTTGCTTGCTCACTGTGTGAACTGTATAGTGACCTAGGTAACCCACTCAACTCAAATAAAGCATGGAAAAGTAGTAGGATATCATGACTGCATGGTGTATTTGAGACTGGAGATACCTTGTGGTTTAGATTTATCTGAAAGGACTTAAGTGGGTTTTTTGTGCTCAGGCCCTTAACTGGGTAATGCAGAGTAAAGCATGTGTTACTGGATATGGCCCCAGCCATATCCGCTGAGGCATTTCAGCATCCTACAGCACCCTTAAGATTTTATCATAACCGTGTTTTACCTTCCAGAAACCTTTTCCCAAGCAACATGACATGTTTACCTTTTCAGTGTCTGGAGAATTGTGGATTTTCTCTTTTGTATTGCTATACTACTCATGGGTATTGTGGCAATGTGCATCATGATGTCTAAATAGAACTGACAACACTAAAAGAAACAAAAGTAACTGATCCAGCATAACATCTGCCTGCCATATTACACTTGTGCTGCACAGTGGATCTGCATATGCACCACACGGTTGACGTGCCCCACGTGCAAAAGATTTATTCTCTGTAATAAGGTCGGCTCCCAGCATACACTGTTGTGTGTCATGGCCAATTGTCCAGGGAGCGATGAAGCCCAGCTGAAGTTGCACCAGGCTCTTGGCAATCACTATTTGGGTGATTTCACTGGAGTGATGTGTGCCACTGGTGTCAACACAAACCCAGCGAGGAAGCCACACTACAAACAGGAACACTGAAGACACAGACTCTGTTCTGTGATTGTCATGGGAGTGTGGATCTAAATAATATTGCTGTTCTTGTTTTCTTTCTGCCATTGTCCTCATTGTTCTCCTGCATTTGGCATTGCATTTTGTGTTTTTTTTACATTACAGACCTCGTGTCTGCCAATTGCTCTGTTTTTATAACTCTGTCTCAGGACTGTAATAAAAGTCAACCTCTGCCACATTTTTTTACTGAATGCAAAACTTTGCTACAAGCTAAAATTTTTCATTCATTCATTAATGGATTTATTCCCAGAAAATGAGGGTGCGGTGCTGCTCTGATTTGGAGACAAGTGTTTAATTGACCTAGGAAAGGTTTTGAGTCATATCCCTGTTATTTCTTCATTTGTGGAGTCAACACAGGACATAAGATACTTTTTCCTTTCTATTCTTAAACATGTTTGTCAAGACTGTCAATGTAAAATCTGTTTTACTGCATAAATCCACAACTACATTTATCATTTAAAATTTTAACTGATTACAAAGTAGGTACAAAATGTTCGTGAAAATCCCCTTTACTGACAATCACAATCATTGTCTTAATTGAATGGAATGAAAAAAAAACATCTCAGATTTAGTCCAGGGTTATTTTTGATCAAACCTGCATCCAGAAAGGATTTTGTGCAAAAGTTTATGCAATGTGCCTTGAAATGTGCATTTTATCAGCACTTTTGTGCTGCTAAAATGCACAAGTTCAGTTGCTATAATACACTTTCATCAGAGTTTCAGCTTGCCTGTTCTTGATCTCAGCTTTTGAAATAGCATCTTCAGTATAGCCACTGCATGCAGCTGTCAAGAACACAGAGTCAGTGGTTTTCAACCCATCGTCCAAAGACACTCAAAGGCTACATCTAACAGGTTCTTCAAATAGGTTCTTCAAGGAAAGAAGCTTGTTATCAGGAGTCTACACCTCCACCAGAACATTTTTAAGATTATTGTAGTCAAATGAGATCCGACATCAGTAGATTAAGAAAACCCACCTACTTGAACTCAAAAGCATGTAGAAAGCCTCTGCAACTGAGAAAAGATGACATATGTTTGACACATCTACCTTTGCCAAATGAAAAAAAGACCTTTATCAGCATCAGCTTAAGTCTCTGGGAAAGTTCCAAGCACAGTGCATCACTGAGGCACTCAAACCTAGAGACTTAAGAACTTATCTCGAGAGCCAGTAGAGACACAGTTATCTCCTGACAGATTTTTGTGGGGTACATGGCCTTGGTTTTGAAAATCTGTATGTTGTTATTACTTTGATGCAAGCTGTTATTTGTGTGGCTGGGCGTGGCACACCTCCAGAAACACTCAGACATGTAAGGATTTATTTTCATTTGTGACAATTACTAAGTGACAGTCTGTACCATATTTGTCCAGCTAGTCAGATAACATCTCCATAACTCATTAAATCTGGATGATAAACCTTGTTTGTCAAGGCAAAATAATGACACAAGCTGCAGTATTTTAAAAGTACAGCACCCTTTTGGCTCATGCAGAATTGGCTCCCCAATGATGGGTAAGTTATTGTGGCTTATTGAGATTCCCCACATTGGCTGCCATATTACACTGCCCTGCCAACTGCCTACATTAGCTACCTGCTGAAGGGAAATAATCCCTTCAGGAATAATATTGGGAATTAGAAGAGGTCTCAGGAAAATGTCTTTGGAAATAGCGAGAAACACAGAATATGTTGTTTATAGTGAAAGAATGAAGATGTTCAATCCTTTTGGCTTATCAGAGAAGAGTAGAAGCAGAAAATTTATCGCAGACAGCTAATACTTTCCTAAGGAGCAGAAACAGAATAAGAGATGACTCCAGTATGCTGGATATTTTTCAGATCTAGAATGATTTTTTAAAAGCCCAATATAATTCAAATCAGGAGCATCTGTTGATCTCAAAGTAGCAATTAACACTTAGGAATCTTTTGGCCAAAGCAAGACAGAATATCAGATGAACAGAATGTTCTCTTTACAGCCTTAAAATTTGTATGAGTAGCACAATACAGAAAATATGCCCATTAAAAGAAGAAACTTAAACTAAACCCCTTCAAATCCTAACACTGTTTGAAAAGCAACCTGCTTCTGATTATTTGGATCAGCATTAGCTTCTGAAAACAGAGAGGTGACAATCCCATCCAGCCTCCTTTTCTTTGTTAGTGGCTCTGTTCTTACCAGGTTTAGTAATGTTTTTTTTTGCTCTTATTATACCTCTGTCTAGTGGACTGAAAATTTATTATCATCTCTGTGTTTCTTCTTGAAATAAAAATGGTGTTTGATCAAGTTACCCCTTAACCTTGTCTTTGATAAGCTTAGTTGCAGAAGCCTCCTAGGTCTTCTGACTTGGAGAAATTCTGGGGGAAGCCAGGCTGGGGGTGAATTTGCTTAGGTAGTATAAGACTAAATTTTGTTTTCCTAGAATTTTTTTATGAAATGGACTTAATTGCTGTTAATAATCATGAGAACCAGCCAGAAATGTTGTAATTGATTTTTATCCATGCTTTGGAACGTATTTTGATTGTTTCATCCAGCTGCTTCCTTTCACTCTTTGGTAATGGTTAAGGAACAATGACTTCCAACAAATGTCTGGGTTTTCATGTATGAATGCAAGTCTGTTCTTTGCCCTACTCTTTCAACAGCAAGAACAGTGAGATCTTTTCGCCTCTGCACTTAGATGTGCAAAGAAGACGCTCTGCGTGCAGTAAAAGCAGAACAATCAAAATCCACCCAGAGAAATCCCACAGCAGTGATTTGGAAAGGGAGCGGAGAGCAGAGCTCCTTTTCAGATGGTCCAGCCCCACCCCCTTGTCATCCCGATTAAGACAGAAAGGGTGCGGGTTGCATATTTGCAACTGTATCAGCTGCTTACCAAAAGGCTGTTATTTTTTCAGTAAAAGAAATAGAATATCATTGTTAACTTACTAATAATGAAAATAAACTAAAATAATGTTTTGAGGAGGTGTCTTTTTGAGAGGTAACTAAATGGATTTTTTTTCATGTATTAAAATATCACAGTATTTGTTTTAGCTTGTGTTATAAGGACTGTGCTTTAGTTCTTTATTAATATGTACAAATTGTAGAGAAGTCACTAAGTTATAGGAAAAAACTTAATTCCCCACTGTCTTTAGATCCTCCTCTTCCCCCATGTAGCTCTCCCAGTATATATGAGTCTAAATGAATATGTGTTTTGAGTGCATTCATTTTACTTTTCACAATTTAGAAAGATGAGGATTCAGTGTTACAAAAAACCCCAACATCTCTCTGAAAGATTTGTAAAGGTGGGTGAATATGCAATAAGATATTCAAAATCACACTTCTGCATATGTATCTTCTGATAAGTATAACAGCCTTCTTTCCTAAAGAGCCTCTTTCCCCTAGATGAAAAATTATACTTAGTTAAAAATTATGTATCTTCATTAAAAATATATATAATTTGCTGTCTGCCAGAATTTGAAAATCTGAAAGCAGTTGCTTCCATATCTCTCTGCAAAATTTCCTGGACAGAAACAAATGCCTAAGGGCTACGTGGTGAGTTTGTAGGACTCATCAGACCAAATGCATATGTGCTGGAGAATTGATCGGTGCTTACACAGCAAGTTCACTGAGTTACGGGATTTTCTGGGTGCATGTACAGGGGTGCAGGACCACAGGCTATGGTGTTCCACCTGTGTGAGATTTGGAGTGCAAACTGTATGGAACCAGGTCCTGCACGTGGACTGACTGTCTGTGCAGGATCTCTGCAAGCCCAGCAGTTCATGCAGAGCTCCAGCAACCTGAAACACTGCGTGCTTCAAAACAAAACAAGAAAAAAAAAAGGAAAAAGGAAAAAGAAATACAACCTGCTATTGCACAAATATAAAAACTTCTTCCCTAAGAGATCCTGCCCAGATGACCAGAGAGTGCAGCAGGGCAGTAGGTGATGTATAAGTATGGTGGAAATGGCAGGTATCTTTGAAGGATTTATTGAGTTTAATGTGTCATTTTTCCTCATCACCGCGGCAATTCTTGGTGGCAGGAACAATACCAGCGCTGATGTATGGGCCAGCAGATGTCAGTGTAGTTCTGTTCATTCATCTTCTCTTTTGATGGAATTCCAGTTATTTTCCTTTATCCCTGCCGTTCAGCTTTCTTATTTAACCATTGCCTGTTAGCTTAATGCATCATAATATTTTTAATTCATGTCTTCTCTCAATGTGTTTGGAAATGGAAATACTTCTTAACATACATCTTAACAAACACAGTCCAACACAAGGACTAATGCCAAAACACCGGCACCGCCAGGCGGGCCACAAGACAGCAGGAGAGAGGACAGGAAGACACAGCACGGGGGTGACGAGTGAGACATTGCTGTGAGAGACACCAGAATCCTTGTCGAGGCTCAGACTCCCCCAGAGGTCAGGTGTGTTGCAATGCAGAACCACCCCGAGCTCTTATGATCCTTTTCCCTGCATCTTTAAGGAGAGGGAAATACAACATGGGCAAGAAAAGAATGTGCTCCCATGTCCCACTTTTGGAAATAGTTTCTTCCTCTCTTGATAGTTCCATCCAGGGTGCTCTTCTCAGTCTGGCTGAATCTTCAGGGAGAGCTCGATGATTTACAGCATGGTAACAAAGCTACATGCTTTCTAGAACAAGTAATAGCCTCTGAGACCTCAGCAGAAGAAGAGAGAATTGGTTTAACCACCTGATTCCAAGGCTTTCTGTAGGAGCTGAAGGCTTGAGATAGAGAAAAAAAAAATCCTGAAATATTGATTTAGAATAGCTTTCTGTTGTAGTTGTAAGGGTGAAGGAAAAGAACTGTTCTAATGCTAAAGGTGACAGTATTTTCATGTGTGGTGATACTTTACTTTTTGGATGCCCTAAAACTTGACTACATGAGAAGTCTGTCCTTCTTTGTGTTGGACACACAGCTTCTGGGTGCCCAAGCAGCTGCTCTGTCAGTAAAGCTATATATAAGATTCATTGGAAGAAAGAGCAGTGGTACTTGTTGTATGAGACAGCCTATTCAAGCCTCCGAATATGAGCAGTCCAGACCCTGAGCTTGAAATCTTTCCCACCCTTCAAAGGAGGGATGCAACCAGGAGCATGCAAACGTACAGAAATTGCCTTGTAGCTCATGTTTTGCAACCCCTCATCACAAGGGCTGAGACTGTTTCCATGTACTTAACCACTGAAGGTGAAAATCCAACCCAAGAGACCCAATGCCAGACTCCCCTTCCCTTCCCTTCCCTTCCCTTCCCTTCCCTTCCCTTCCCTTCCCTTCCCTTCCCTTCCCTTCCCTTCCCTTCCCTTCCCTTCCCTTCCCTTCCCTTCCCTTCCCTTCCCTTCCCTTCCCTTCCCTTCCCTTCCCTTCCCTTCCCTTCCCTTCCCTTCCCTTCCCTTCCCTTCCCTTCCCTTCCCTTCCCTTCCCTTCCCTTCCCTTCCCTTCCCTTCCCTTCCCTTCCCTTCCCTTCCCTTCCCTTCCCTTCCCTTCCCTTCCCTTCCCTTCCCATCAGTGATAGCAGCTTCACACCACTGAGCTCTCCACGAAACAAAGACAGTGCCACATTTAGAGAAATTTTGGATCTGCATGGATATGATCCCAAAATAGATTGGCTTCTGGTCCCAAATTTTGCCTGTTACAGGCTTTGCAAAAGGTGGACTAGGAGCCAAATCTCAGAGGCTGGGATTACCTTGGGGTTTTTTTCAGGTCTATTTTTAGTGTAAAAAAATTATAGTATATGCTATGATAGAACTGTGACATGGTGTCATATATTGCCATGTCATGAAGTTATAACATGATGCTATTAATTCCTCACACCCTCTGCAAGTTGCTGTGGCTACAACCCTGTTTTTTCAAGCTCACATCACTGTGGCCTCTGGCTCATTATAAAATTACATGCAGAATCTCATGAGATGCAAAAGGAAAAGAAAAAGAAATTAAGATCTCTCTGTGGACCCTTTTGAGTTGTACAAGTCGTGGCTTTAGACAGGGAGAAACATTCCAACAACAGAGATTGGCAAATATTAGAAAATTTGGCTATAGATTCTTGGAAGTTTCTCAGAAGCATTTCCAAACCTCATCCTTAGATTATCCAAGACACTACACAGATCTCTTGGGTTACAATTTCTGTTCTTTGCTGACTCCAGCAAGCACAGACTTATGTGAAAATTGAAATATAAAATAAACAACTACCTACCCCAGGAATGCAAATCTCTCCCCTTTCTTAAATTTTGACTGACTAAATCTTTTGAGCTTCAGAAAACCGTATGCATATGTTCACTTGGATAGAAGATTTGGGTCATATCCTAATATTTAGTTGAACCAATTTTGAACAGCCATTCTGATCCAATAATTTGGTTTTAATGAATATGACAGGAAGAGCCAGGCTCCTTATTCCATTTAGCCTTCTCTGAGTAGCCTAGTCTTTGTTCTTCCTCCTGTACATCCCTCCAGCTGATCTCACAATACCAAAGCACCACTTTGATCCATGCCAGGCGACAGTGACTCTTGGGCTGGCAGTGCAGGAGCGTGTTGCACCCTGCTTCCATAGGTTTCCACATCACTGCCCTGGTAGCAGATGACCCATGTGGTGCCTATCAGCAGATTTATCCAACATGGGAACCTGCCAGAATGGGTCTCCATGCAGTCACTGCTCCCTTCCCATGTCTGTCCTGGTGTTTCCATCATCATGTTATCCAGTAAAAGCAGAAGTCATCAGGGTGCCCTCAGAGTTGCAATGTCCCCTTGAACACATTTCCCATGTCTGGAGCAGAAATGTCCCTCATAGCCTGTGCTGAACACCCTTGCACAAAATGGTGCTCGCTTCTGGGGGAGAGTTTGGCAGCTAATGGATTCAGTGTGTGGATTAGAGGCACTAAAAATGGTTTGGAAATTCTCCTAAGCATCTCCAGGTGTTCAATACATTAAAATCGCTGTAAAATAATAAAATGGAGGGAGAGGCTGTCAGTCATCTTGAACAACATTGTGGACACTTCTGACAGTCAGTGCTATCTCATTCAGAGAGAGCTCCTTTTATTTTGTATTCCCAAGAAAGGTTTTGTTGGGTCTATTAGTCTTTGGGCAACCCAGAGAAGGGACGTGACATGAATTTAATGTGCCCCTTCTTAAATCCTCACTGTTCTGATAATCACAAAGAGTTAAAGTAACACAACAGAAGGTTTCTCTGGGCCTCTAGGAGGTTCAGCAGATTACTAATACACTACAGGCAGTTTTAATGACAGAGCTTCCAGCTCAAATCTGGCCTTTTTATTATGATGAAGGGCCTGGCCCCAAGTGGTACAGAACACCTGCAGCTCTCATTGAATACAATGGGATCTGATGCTGATGAAAGGGACCATTTTCAGACTTCCTTAGAAGTAGGCGCTCCCCAGATGTTATGCAAAAAGCCCTGCAGAACAGGCATCAAGTGCTGTGATACTAGGCAGGCCAGTCACTCTTTTCCTCAGCTGGATAAACCCAGGAGTTTGTGCGAGTGGTTTATGTGATCAGATCTCCTATCCAGGAGCAAGCAAATTAAGGTCAGTGCTGACTGAATTAATGGAAGTATTAGACATTCCTTGAGAAGAGCTGGACATTCAAACAAAGAGGATTTTCTCTCAGTGGGAAGGTGCCTGATGACATCTGAGTTTTGTCACTGACAATAGTCATAGCAGGACTTTGAATATAATCCAGAAGAAAACTTGTGAGAAACTGGGAAGCGTGTGTATGAGGAAAGACAAAGGGACGTGCACAACTTCTTATGTGTCATTTCAAAGCAGAGCTTCAACAGAGACTTATTTTATCTGAACTAGTTGGTATCTGTAAATTTCACCGTTCACCCACAGTCAAGAGGAAACAATGCTTTCCACACCGTGCTATAACACTTTGAAATTCCCCTTTGCAATTCCCCATGAACCCCTTGGTTAATGCAGATGGAGATCCTGAGCCCTGTGTAGTACTGGTGCCTCTGGGACAGACCACTGCTGTAGGCATGGGTGGGATTGGTGCTGGCAATTATGGGTGAAATACTGTAAAACTGTTGATGAAGTGCAAGGCTGCACATTCATTTGAGTTCTTTATTGAATTTTATTTAGTCACATTCTCTATGCCTTTTAGCTGTTCCTCCCTCCTTTCCTCATTTAATATATCTACTTATTATATAGAGAGCTGGTTCTAATTAAAGTCAATCAAAAATAAAACAATACGCAAAAATTCGAATATATTGTATACTTGATTAGCCATGGCTGGGCAATAATATACAGGGGAAAATCTACATTCCTACTCCTCCAGCTGGGGATAAGATCCAGAATCATATTACCAATATAAACAGCATAAAGCAGCCTGCTTTATTAATACCTAATATATCAGATATCACACATTCATTGCAAAAGGCAAAAGAATAAAAGCATGCCTGCATTCTGACATTGACACAGATATTAAATAACAGATGTCCTGTTCTGGATTTTCCTTTCTTTGTTACAGGGTTGCAGGAGAAGAAAGGCATAAATACAATAATAGTAAAAAAAAAAAAAAAAGTTCTGTGACAGTTATGTGGTGGTGGCAACATTGGCCCATTGTATGCAGTGAGTAAACATAAAAATGCAACAAACCTCTCAAATAATTTCCATGTATCGGGCCAATTCCCAGCCACCACCAGCTGTCCAAGCACTGTGGATTTGCTGTGGCAGTGCAGCATAGCTGGAGCAGGGAGGCAGTGTATGAGGACTTGGGCAAATGATTTGTACAGCTCAGGAATGTCACAGAAGTGCTGGGTGTTGTTGGTTTATTTTTCTGCTCCTGGGTCCTCGAAGGACTAGTTTATTCTTTTCACAGGGCTGTTGTAGCTCACATCCCCAGTGCTGAGGGACTACTGTCAGGAAGAGAAAAGCTGAAGACTTAGTATTCCCTAGTGATGTTTCCTTTCTGGTATTCTCCCTCTATTCCTTAATCCCTTCCTCCACCATCATCCTGAGGGCGGAGGAGGAGGCGAGGTCCTGAAAAGGGAATGCCGAGGCAGTGCTAGATAAATGCTGCCAGATAAACCCCTCTCTGTCAAAGTTATTTCCCTGGACAGTTTCTTTGTGTCTGTGTAGCTGGCATAAAGTGGCCAAAGCATACAACTGCCTCTCATCACAGTGATTGTGTGTACAGTGCGGGTATGTGAGTATAGAAATTAATAAGGTTGGACTCTCTCTCTCTCTTGCTGGTTTTCTCCAAATATGAAACCCATTAGATGGTTTCACTGTATGGAAATAAAACTGTGCACTTCAAAAAACACTTAAGTAAAACTTCCACAGTAGCTTTGATATGGCTGGTTCTTTTTTAAGCCACTTGGACTTGGCATTGCTTCCTGACAGTCTGCCAGCCTTGGATGCTGTTGTTTTTATCCATGCTGGAGAATGAGACAGCTTGCTGATGGCTTTCTGAGTATGGTGTTTGTATGGGTTACCTGGCATCAACCTGAACTCAAGGAAATTGCAGTTCTCAACCTTTCACATCTGTGTGGGTAGCAGCAGTACAAGGCTGAGCCATGCACAAGCATGTGAAAGCCTCTATTTCCTTTCTGCTGAATGTCACAGTCCCTCAGGCAGGGGTTATGGTGTTACTGCCTTCATTCCCGTCCCACCATCACTCTCTGAAGCCGATGACCTAGGGCAATATTTTACCCATTTCTCTCTCCTCACAGCCAATCCAGCCCTGTACCTCAGCCATCTACCCCTGCCCCACATGCACCTGCCTTGACACTTCAGCCATCCGCCCCTGACACACAGCAAGACTCCAGGAGCTGACAAAGTTACCACCAGACAACTGATTACCTGCTAATCTGCTGCTTGGCAGCAGCTGGTTGTGTGAAAGCTCTTATCCTGCAGCTCAACTTTTTCACAGAGGGAGGTACGGCTGAACACGAACTCCTGTACAGAGGCAATTACACAAGCTACGGGGTTACTGCCTTGATTCAGGCAGTTGAAGACTGCTGCCTCCAAGCATCATTTGAAGTATTTCACACACCAGCAGTGGTGCACATATCTCAGCCTGGTTTGGTGGACTGGGCATTCATGAACCTGTCAGGTTCACTGAGGTCTGCTCTGCGCTGATGTGTGTGTGTGTGTACAGTCAGATTGTTTTGCTTCCCATTTGTAAGCTTGTTGAGGAAGATTGCTTTCTGCAGCATTTATTGGGCTCTTGCATCATGGGCTGCTTGCCTTGGTGGAGCTGTGAGGTACTACCAATACTGGCAGTCTGTTGCATGCATCCAAAGAAAATCAAGACATTTCCCTGATTGCATTTGCTTGACTGATGCTTTGGAGTGTGGCACATGGCATTACTTGATTAAGTATTATGGTAAGCCAGAAAGTGATTTGCTGTGACATAATAAGATGTGACTGATGTGTCCTGATGTGATACAAACTGAGCTGTTGCAGAAAGATTCACAGTCAGACCCACATGAAGGTAAAACCTAAAGCACTTTTTCTAACACCCAGTCCTCAGATATTTGACTTGGACAATTACAGATTTGCCACCAACGCTCTGCTGTCCTCAGTCACGACACTAAATCTCCCTAATTGGCAAATACATTAGTGAGAACTGACATCACCATGTTAGTCACTGTGCAAACATGGAGGTTGGCGGAGAGGTACAATCGTTCAGAGTTGTCCATAATTAATCACAGGCAGGTAGTTCAGAAAGGCTATGGGAACAGTCTCCACATTCACTCTAACACTTTATAATCCAAAACAGAATCCAGAAGTTTTTCCAAGACAGGTGGTCATAAAATCTTGAAAACTGGTACTGAGAGTTGCTTTTGTTGTGCCCTACATAAATCTGTCATATTTTGGCTAAATTATATACTGTTTAAAGTCAGCAGTTACAGTAAAAACAGACTGTGCTGTGCTTGGAAGAACCTTTGCTGCTGAAACCTCCAAGTGTTTGCAGGATGCTCTTGTGCTGCAGAAGATGAAACCTCGAAGGAGCTGAGCTTCCCCCACAAGGCAGTCCAGATGGGGCACTGCAGAAGACCTTATGGCTATATGCAGCCATCTGTGATCAAACAACAAGCAACACAAGAGCTTTATGAGCAGGGCATGTCCACCCTGTACCTGAGCCGAAGGGAAAGCACTGAGACAGCTCAGCTCTGTGTAACCTTCCCTTTGTCTCATGACATGCCTGTTCCACAGCTGATTGTGCGGTATGGGCAGACCCAGAGTGGCCAATCCATGCCATATGGCACTGGAGTCAAAGGCAACAACAAAAGTAACTACCATGCAAAAAACAACAACAACAACAAAACCCCCCAAAACACAAAAAACAAACAAAAAAAACCCCCCCGAACCAAAACACCCGCCCCCCCAAAAAAACCCCCAAGAAAACAAAAAAACCCACCCCAGTAGTAGCAGTTCAAGTCCTGTAAGCATTAAAATGCTTTGGGAATATAGAATACAATTGGAGAAGGTTTAAAGGGTGCTTCTTTCAAGTGGTGGGGGCAATCACAAGGCAGCCTTTCTTCTAGCAGTAGCTGGTGTGTGCACCAGACAGCTAAGTTAGAGAGCAAAGGCTGATTGTGAAGCTGTATTTTAGAAATTTGAGGAGTTTCTGTATTTCATGTAAGAATGAAACACGGGAGAGGAATGTTATTAAACAAAATGAAAAGGAAGGAAAAAAAAAATCACAGGGGTGTTTGTGGCTGGGCTCAGGATGAAGATTGGGTTTTACAGTTCTGGAGGCTACCTGAGACCTGATAAGACTGTGACTGTGATCAAAACAAACTGGAGGTGATTACTGGCAGATTTCAAATTAATCCTTTAAGAAAACATTAGAATGCACCACAGCATAGCTGATAGAGGATGGACTCTCCTATGGCTAACAAGACATGATACAAAGAAACTCAGTATTACTATAAAACTGAAATGGGGGGCCAGAAAAGCCCAGAAAAGAGACACAGGATGTTGCCTGTGCTGGGCTGACAGCCCACTCTCAACTAAGGACCAGCAGGTGGGAGAAGGTGCAAGAAATCCCTTGAAATTATGTCAGTTTGCCAGATTTGCAGGAAGCAGAATGATATTTGTGGCACAGAGGAGGAAGCGGACAGTGACTTAGTCAAACTAACACTTTCTAGGAGCTGGAGAGAGTGTTGCATTAGACCATTGGATGATAGTTTGGAGAGAAAATGTGTCCTTAACTCTACATGAGTTGAAGAGCATTAAGTCTGAGTTACCAGAAAGGGATTTCTTCACACTGCAGAAAAAGCTGAGGCACTAGAGAAAAGACAGCTAAGACCCCAAAATCCTCATGGTGAACATTCCCTGGGTGTTTGTGGAAAAGATTCCACTTGCATCGCTACCAGAGAAAAGGCACTACTGAGACACTGTTATCTTCTAGAACCTCTCAGTGGCAGAGAGAAACCTGCTCTGCTTTGACTTCCAAGCTCCTTTGATGTGAGCCTTTTGTGCCTGTCCAACATGCAGGGTACATTTTGCTTCTACACATTCCCTATGTCTTTACTTCTCAGACATATTTCTTTAACTCTAATAGGTGGACATATTTCCTGTTTCCTTTTCTCCTTCTCCTTCCATCTCATTCAGTGTTGGATCATTTGTTCCAGTGTTTCAGGTATTATTCTCCATAAGAGAACCACAGAATCACAGAATGGGCGAGGTTGGAAAGGACTGCAATGAGTCATCTCGTCCAACCTCCCTTCTCAAGCAGGGTCATCCTGAAGCACATTGCACAGAACTGCATCCAGGTGGCTCTTGAGTATCTCCAGTGAGAGAGACTCCACAACTGTCTGTGAAATCTGTTCCAGTGCAGAGTCACCCACACAATAAAGACGCTCTTCTTGTGTTCAGGTGGAATTTTCTGTGCACTGGTTGACACTAGTTGCCTCTTGCCCTATTGTTTGCTACCTCTGAGGAGAGCTTGGCTCCACCCTCCCTTTAGATATTTATACACATTGATGAAGCCCCCTCTCAGTTGTCTCTTCTCCAGGCTGAACAGGCCCAGCTCTCAGAGTGTCATCATGACAGAGATGCTCCTGTCCCTTCATTGTCTTTGCTGCCCTGTGCTGGACCCACTCTGGGAGCTCTCCATGTCTCTCTTGTACTGGGGATCCCAGAACTGGACACAGAACTCGAGATGTGACCTCACTAGGGCTGAGGGGCAGGATCGCCTCCCTTGACCTGCTGAAGTGCTGTTCCTAATGTACTCCAGGATGCCTTTGGCCTTGTTGGCCACAAGGGCACTGCTAGCTCATGGATGGCTTGTTGTTCACCAGGTTCTTTTCCACAGAGCTGCTTTCCAGGAGCTCCGTCCTCTGCCCGTGCTGCTGCATGGTATTTGCCTTTGGTGAGCTGCACAAGATTAATCTCTGTCCTTCTCTGCAATCTGTTGAGGTCTTTTTGAAGGGCTGCACATCCTGCTGGGGTATTGGGCACTCCTTCCAGATTTGTGTCACCAGGAAACTTGCTGAGGAAACATTTGTGCCTTCATCAAGTCATTGATGGTTAAGTTGAACAATACTAGACTCATATTGGGCCTTGGGGACAATATTGTACTTGGGGACTAATGCCAGGTCCCCAACTAGACCCTGTGACGCTGATTATGACCCTCTGGGATCTGCTGTTCAGCCAGTTCTCATTGTGACACCTCTCTTCTCAATGGTTTTCCACAGTAGGGCAGTAAGTCAGTGTCAGGTCCCCGTTCTCACCCTTCCACACCAAATCCATCTTAGCATACAACTCCAGCTCTGGCTCTGCTCAGCCACTCTCCTGAGGTTTCTTTGGTTGGAAATTCAGATCTCACTGGCTTGATTTCCACTGCAGAGGATCGTAGTTGCTTCTCATTGCTAGTTTCTGTTCCTTGTTATCCCCAGATTTCAGCAGGGTTTACTTGACCAGACACTGGAGCAGGTACCCAGAGGCACCTCCCAGGCAGTAACAGCCAGGGATCCTGTGCCTGTGCACCTTCACTTGTTCTTGACTATTTACAGAGGAAAGAAATCAAGGAAGAGAGTGGTTTCTGGAGAAAGGCAGGGAAAGGGAGGAAACATGAACTGCTGGAAAAAGAGGAAATACTTTTTATGCGCATGGTGGGTAACAAGAAACATGTGAATAATTTGAAATCTGCCAGCATACTTCCATCCAGTGTGCTGGATGGAAGGAATCTAAGTTGGTGTGGTTTCCCAGTTTTAAAGGGGAAACCAATGCCTGGCTGCTTGAAGGTGGGAAGCAGCACATAGGGCAGGAGAATTGCTTTGTGGCTGTCACTATGAATGGGGACAGAAACAATAAGACTACAATATTCCTGAAACCGTTAAAAAATATCAAATATGAAATAAAAGTTCTTCCTTTTTCATTTCCTTACATTCCTTGATTTACTTCATACTGCAAATTCTCATGGACACTGGATGAAGAAAGTGTTAATTCTTTAATTTCCGGAGTCTTCTCTGCTTGGTTTGCAACCTTAACATTCCTTTAATGGATGTTTTCGGATGTGGGAAAAAACAACATATAATATTAGGTACAGTTAGACACCAATCAGTGTCATTTATCATACACCTTCACTCTTTCATCCACACATTGTCCACTAATTCATCACCCTGGGCCACATGTAATGGCTTCAAACAACGCCTCAAAAAAAAAAATCAAGGTGAAATATCTACGTCTTGGTCTTTCTGCAGATGTTTGTATGTGTAAAATGCAGTAGCAGCCAGCTTTGAGAACAAAGAGAGTAAGATACTAAGGCAGAATCAGTGGGGGAGATTGGAGGGGAGGGCAGAGCAGGACAGGGCCAGGGAAGAGTTCCCACAAGTCAGGATGTGATATTTCCTCCACTGTTATATAATATTTATATTGCAGTAGTGCCAAGAGACTCCAGTCAGGATCAGAGCTATCTGACTATATGAACTCCACAGAAATGTACCAAGACACAAGCCTTGCCCCAAGGAGAAGATGATCTAAAAGGAAAAAAAGCACAGACCACACTAATATGGGGAGGGGTGCATGCATGAGTGGGAGGGAGGGACAGAGACAGCCATCTTAGAGTGGGAGCTGTGTTTCTTTCCCAGTTACAAAGGGCTGGCTACCCACAAAGCATCCAAGGGGAGCCTTCTGTAAGCAGAATGATTAGCCCCACAGAGAATCCCCACAGTAAGTGGTTATTCATGAAGAAAGGTGCTTGAAGAGAGGGGATGAATGCTTGTGACTTACAAGAAAAAGGTCTTTGGTAAAAACTCGTAGATTTGAAGGCTGACTATAGATTTTGATGGTAAAGAAAGGAGATTTTTTTTTTCCATTTGTTTTCTCCTGGATAATGTCCAGGCTGTACTAGTCCAGACCCTGGTTAAATCTGTAATAAAAATATGCACTTTATGCTGAGGAGTTATAAGTAAAGAAAGTTGCAAGTTCCAGCTGGCCTTCAAGAAAAGCTCCATGGAACATAAACTCTGAAAATAAGTTTGGTCTTTCAGTGACAAATGGAGCCACGATGCTCTTGGTGAGTGCTGTGCAGCAGTGCAAGGTCTCCCTGGCAGGGTTTGTAGAGGAATGTCATACAGCACACAATGCTCATGAGAGGGCTTTAGTCCTCTGAGCCCTCCAAAAAAGAAGTTAAAATCACCCACTGAAATCCACATGGTGAAACAAAAGCACAGAGAAGCCACAGCATGGGGGCATTAGGCTGAACTGACAGCAGTTACCAGCCTTATTTATCCATAATACCTGTTGATTAAATGAGTAATTACACAGGCAAGTGTTTCCTTAGCTATGGAAATTAAAGACTGGCCAGAGGAATTTGGTTGAAGCTGAGCTGTAGAGCTTGTAGCTGCCCTTTGCTAATTTTGAAAAGATCTCCAGATCACCATGAGCTCTAGGGTGGCAGCCGGTGAAAAAATGGTCCTGAGGAGGCTTGATTTTGATGAAGCCTGTGTGCTTCTCCAGTTGGTGGCATTTAGGGGCCATGGCTGCAATTGCAGCTTATGTTGACAGGGATGATACACTGCAGGGACTAAAAGGAAACCTTTTGAACCTCGGCTGGTGGCTATTTGCCACACACTTCATCTGTAATTGTCTCTAATCCCAGGCACTCTACCTGTCTGTTGGTGAAACATGGTCACATTCATTTTAAACAAGTAGAAATGTGCAAGCAGATTTGGTGTTGCAAGCATTAAATGCACAAGTAAAGAACATAAATTGCAAAAAGCAATAACAAAGCATCATAAAGTCTATGTGTTGATTACTTTTGAAATAAAGAATTACAAAATAAATTAATTCAAGGGAGAAGTAATTGCAATTAATAAGTTGCAAATTCATGTAATGAATGCATCAGGACAAAAAGGTTATCTCTATAATCACAGCTGTGACCTCGATGTCCTTAGGGCACAATGGATCAGAAAGATTTTTTTCCTGCAAAGGCTATAACCATTCAGAAATAAAGGTATGGTCAGAGTGTACAATTTTACAATACTGCAAGACCTATAATATATAACTGATTATTAATACCAAGGTAGGATAACATTTTGTTCCTAAAGCTATTTTATAAATGCATGGTGTGGCATTTTGTGGCATAACCACAGTGTATAATAACTAGCTCTGATTCAGTGCTTTAATCACTTGATCATACAAAGCTCTTGGTTTCATGAAGTAATCACAGGTGAAATTTCCTTGTGCCTCCCTCTTGCCTGAATAATCTAATGCAGGGCATGGCAGGGCTACAGACTGAAAGGTATCCAAAGAGCAGTCTCACTGGAAAAAGGAAGGACACTTTTGAGGTAAAGGGCATATGAGTTCTATGGTTCTCAGGTTCTATGAGGCTGGACTCCAGAGTGTGTGCATGCTGCATGATGTGCTGGTGTAGACAGGAACATGCACTACATCTCACAGCATATTAGAGGCACCAAGCAGTAGCAATTTCTGTGACTTGTCTCTGTCCTTTCCTAAAGGAGAGGGACAAACTGTCTCACCATAATTGTGCTTCAAAGCCAATGTATCTGTTGCCATCCTGACTTTTCATCCCTCTCCTCTTCAAACAACCAGCATGTGTATGTATAATGTGATCTTAATAAAAGGCAAAAAAAATTGAAAGAAGACCATGCATTTCCCTCTCTCAATTTTTCTAAATAGCATTGAACATCCCAATTATATCAGCTCCATAAAAATGATGTCATTATAAATGTGACAAATATTGCACATACTGCCCCCTGCTAAATCATCAAATAAATTGTTGTTAAATGCATAAATACCTGCCTGACCAAAATAAATATATAATCACAAAAAGGACTTACAACAGAATTCTCTAAAACTCATGAGAGAAATCATACTACACCAAATTAAATCCCAAGAAAAGTTTAAAGGTCAAGTTTTTCTTCACTAAGTAACTCGGTAAATGTCTATAAAAATATAAGGGAGAATATAGAGAAAAGAAAGAACCTGTGTCCTCTGTGTAGAGCAGAGTGGCAAGCAGCTCAACACTGCGTAAACTTTTGCTTTGGTGACAGTAGAACCACTTATTTCTAAAGAACCATCTTGGACATGTTTCCACAGCCTGTTGCCCTTGTCCAGCGCTAATGCCAATAGGAGCTAGATATGTGCAATCTTCCCCAAAATGGAATTAAGCAATTTTCTTAGTTGTTTTGGGACTAATCACAGTAAAAATTCAAAACTAAATGCAAAAGTCAACTTACAAAGCAAAATGAAAAGTGGAATTACATTGCAGTGCTCAGCCGCTCCAAGCAGAAGCCAAGGGCTGCTCAGTCCTAGAGATTTCATTTTTGTTTTTGTCCTAGTGGTGATTAATTTTGTCTATCTGTTACCTCATACATTGGAGACAGAAGAATACATCAGCTTTGTTTGAGGTCCTAGAAAACTCTCATTTTTCTCTGCTAGGCACTGTCTAGGGCAGTGCAAATGTACTGGTGGGCTTGATTTTATATGAAAGAAACTTGGAATATTCTATATTTCTTGAGTTGCTTTGTCTCTTTTTTTCTTTAAGTAAGTGCTGTGTCATGGAAAGTTAACAAGAAGCATTATAAGTTGGTGTACTTAATAGGACTGATCTCTGGTATTAACAGAGAGGACACATTCTCTGGTATTAACAAAGATGAAGCTTGAATCAAGTATCCTCTCACTGGCAAAGCACACCTGGGAAACAAACCAGCAGAAAGAAACATCAATTTGTGCCACACATGAAATACCTGTGAAAGAAAAATTTCTGCAAGGAGCTCATCTGTGATTTTCCTTTGCCGCAGTCTGTTTCATCTGCTGTCTCACCTTGTGCGGGCGCGTTGCTCCCTGAGCAGCAGTGCTTACCTGTGTCCCAGTCTGTCGGGTATTCTGCCTCTCCAGGGGCACAAATGGATTTCTGCTCAACGTTGTCAGTCACCTGAATGTCTCTGTTCCCAAGCTTGCCAGCTTGTGACTCCTGACATCACTAGACAAAAAACAGCACTAGAGAAAAACACAGCTGAGGCTCATCACTTGCATTAAGGTGCTGATCTCTCTAGAGGTTAAGTATGATTAGGATTCATGCCTATGTGTTTTCAAAACAGTTGAGAAAAGAGAGTCAAATATAATCCCGTCTCTTGCTCCTCCAAAATGAACAGGTGAAAGAAAACCTGCTTCAGAACAAAACACAAATGGTCTCGTGAAGGCAAAACAAAGCCCATTCCAGCTGGGGGGAGCTGATGGTTGCCAAGGACTTGGTGGGTGTGAGACAGACAGACAGACCTGCAATGAAGAATACCATGATTCCTCTTTTCATGTGCCAGATTGATGGAACTACAACAATAGAAACAAAAGATGGCTTGGATGGGCAGCGAGGTAGCAGACAGGCTGACACACCTTGATACCAGACTTGCACAGCTGCACATATGCCACTGCTGATCCATCAGCCCAGCATGCTGCCCACAATGACTGATCAATCTACACTTGCCATTGCTTGATGTTAGCAGCAGCACATAGTAAGGGATAGAAATATTCATAATATACTGGAGGACATGCTTTTGTTTCCCTTTTTTGTGTGTGTTTTTTGTTTTTTTTTTTTTTGTTTTTTTTTTTTGGTTGAGATTTTTATGTGTGTGTGCCTTGTTTGGGATGGGTTTTTTGGTTTGGTTTTTTTTTTTTTTTTATTTTCCTTTGGTTGTTGTTTGTTAGGGTTCTTTTTCTTCACAGAAGAGCCCTATGGTTTATAACAGTGAAAATATACCAGTGCAAGTATAACCTCTGCTGACTTCAGGGACCATGTCTTTTACTTCAGTAAGATTCTTCCATGTCTTTTACTTCAGTAAGATTCTCATGGGCTTAAAACGTGGGACTTTTGTCCCCTCTACTCTGCGAAATGCAATGCTTTTCTGTAGAAGGCTGGGAAATAACGAGAAAGGAAAGGCAAAGTGATACCTGGATCAGATGATGACTGTTATGATCAGGAGTTGATTCAAATGAAAAGGAGGACTGGCCAAAGGCTGATACAGAGGAGCTGATGCAAAAGGATGAGGCAGATTGAAAAGCAGCCTGCTTTCCAATAAGAGTTATGAGCAAATGATTTGTATTGAAAACATATTCTTCAAACTAATATGCAGAGGCTAGACAATAACTGTCACATGAGAGAGACTGAATTTTTCAGATCAATAGATGAGTTTGCAGCACCCCTTCTTCTTATTATCTATATTATCTACTGCTTGAGTTCACAGACTCAGCATTCATTCAGTAAAGACCTCCCTCAAATCATTACTACACTCTTGGCCCACTTTTTCTCTACTCTAGATATATTGGTATCAAGGACAGCAAATTTCTGTAAGACCAAAGAATCAAAGCAGGAAATACTTGAAAGGTCTGTATTGTTGTTAGTGCTTGCTGATTATTTGGATGTAGCTTGGTGCTGAGAACCCAGCAATATTCTGAGTATTCAAATATCTTAGAAGAATAGACTGAAATTTAACACAAAGGAAAAATAAGGAAAAAACTGACACTTTAAAGTGAACCAAAGCCCCCTTCATATATGGGAAATTTGTGCCGACTGCAAGGATAACCTATGCCTATTATAAATCTGCAAGTTTTATTTCATTTTGCACATGTATTTAATCCATCTGTAAATTGTTCATTGGATAGCACAGGATGATGATCTCCTGAGAACTGCAAGGTATGTGTATTCAACAGTGGAGAATAAACACAAGATTTTATTACAAAATGCCACTGCTGCTCCTGGCATGAGTAATTTGTGCACCTGCATTTTTAAAATGTTTCAAAGTTTTTCTCCTTTGTGAATTCAGCGGCAACACACGTTATCTTTCAGGCTGCCACAACACAGTATTTGCAGACTGGGTCATGTCAGCCCTTGTTATCCAGAAGCCACTGTTTTCTGAGCAAATAGCAACTGAAAATGACAATGGTTTGCTCCAGACAGGGGAGAATAAGACAGTATTTCCTTATAGCCTAGTAATGCGTGTCTTCAAGATGAGCAGGAGATGTATGTAGGGCTTAAATCCAAATTTGGAGTGGGCTTTTGGAGAGGACATAGGCTCAAGGAAATGTGGAAGGAATGGAATGGATCTTGACAGCACTTCCTCCAGAACTTTGTCCCACATTCAAGCACATTCCACCTTGCTACATGCCTGGATTTGCAAGTGTGGGGAATGAGAGACTGGGCCTGGAGATTGAAATGCACTTTCTGGTGTAGCTCTGCACAGCCAGAGTACTGGGCCAGCCACAGATATCATTAAATGTAGAGTCCTGAATAATTACTACTGTGCTTTAAATACACTGTCACCTTCCGGAAGGCTACATCCCCATGGGAACTTGACTGGCTGATCAAGGTTTGGCACAGGTAGGGGAATTAGGACACTAGAGTTAGTTTAGGCTTAGTAATTTAATTTTTAATAGTTATTCTGCAGGTGTCTAAAGTCAGTTCTATATGTACAATTTTTAAGTAAAAATTTCCCTTGTGTTCCCTGTAATCTCTCTATAATGTTCCTTGATTCTCTCAGAACTCTCTCATTCAAATATGCAAAGTGTATAATTCCAAGAAATCTTATGTATTTGTACATCTTAAAGTCATATTATTGTCTTAAGGTCCTATATCATGCAATTCCCCCATTTGCCATGGATCTTTTCAAAAAGGTACTGAGGTCTTGTGTTGCAGCAGTTTGATCATCAGGGACTATCCCTAAGGCCGGTCACAAACAGGTGAGTTTGCAGCATGTTTATTTAACTGATGCAGCAAATGATGATGGAGGAATGGAGCTGAGGAAATTGCCTTGGATGGACTTTTATTTTCTTGATTTCTTGAAGGGTTGGAGGGTTGGTCTTCTTGATTTCCTGAAGGGTTGGAGGCTAGCAAAACAGCACAACCAGCTTGTGGTTTTCAAGGTCTCCGTGGCATATACAGATTTTGAGAATGAGATTTGAATAGTTGTATGCAAGAGACTCCAGCTCCCTGGAGATGCACTTGACATTTCAAATGGTGCAAATCTGTAGAGCTGGAAACACCCAGTTCTGTCTGAAAGGGGATAAACATGGAAGAAAATGCCATGACTTTGCCATCAGGGCCAGGTGTCTGATGATTTTGCCATCCGGGCAAAGTGTCTGCCTCCCATCCCCACCTGTATCTGTATACAAGACATGTTCAGGTCTGTATTTATCTTTAGTCTTCCCAAAACCTTGGTACATTCCTTTTCCTTTGAGTTTTATTGCAGATAGGAGTAATAAATGCAGAGCCTTTCCCTGTTCCATCACTAAGAGCTGTAATGAACTCTATCAAGACACGAGAATGGAGGGGAATCAGAGAAATGGGAAACCACTGAGCAGAGTCTCAATACCTGGCTGCTATTTCCTCTAAACCCACTTGCAAAGCTCTGCTGTTTGAGTTCATAGAAGGAATCAGAGAATGGCTTGGATTGGAAGTGGCCTGAAGGACAAGCTAGTGCCAACCCCTCTGCTGTGGGCAGGAACGCCTTTCACTAGACCAAATTGCTGAGAGCCCTATCCAGTCTGGCTTGAACAGTTCCAGGGACTGGGCATCCACAGCTTCTCTGGGCAACCTACTCTAGTGCCTCACCACCCTGACAGTAAAGAAATTCCTTCCCTTTTATCTAATTGAAGGCTAATCTCCTTCAGTTTGAGCCTACTGCCCCTTGTCCTGTCACTGCATGCCTTCGCACATCGTCTCTCTCCAACAGGGTCATTTAAGCACCAGCTGCCTTTGAAAAGGCTGAGGCAGAAGATACTGGGAGCTGTAAACAGGTGCCACCTCTTCACTGGAAACCCCTCCTAGAATCAGGTCAAACACGGCTGCCCTGCTGGTGCCAGCTACCTGCCCAAAGCTGTTCAACATCCCTACAAGCAGCCTGCGTTTCCTGCAGTGTTCATACAACAGTCCCAGGTGGTGGGGCAGCAACATTTTCCAGCACATTCCAAGGCACAAACGTCATGCAGGACATGTCAAACTAGTTGGGCCACAAAAGACCACCCCGCCACCCTGATCCTTGCTAAGGAATGGTTATAACCAGAAACACCAGGTTACAGGAAGATTTGGACACTATGGAAAAAGAAGTTAAAAACAGGGAAATGGTTGAGAATGGAAATAGCTGGACAAATAAACCAGGTTGTAGAAGATGTTTACAAACTAAATAATGCAAATAAAGATTTCCCACATCCTTCCACATCACTGATGGCTGAGAAAATTTAACTTTGGCCAATGAGAGGAAGTGGCCAGCCCTGCTATGCATTTTCTTGGTCAGTGCAAAGAAGACAACATAATAAATCTGTGACTAGGAGTAACTGGTGATAAAACAGAAGTAAAATTTAGTAAAAATAGTTTTCAGTGTCTGTAAAGTAAAGTGGAAAATAGAGGGAGAGAGAAAGAAAAGCAATGAAGAAAATTTAGAGCCCCTCCAAAAAAGACTAAAGCCTTACTCCAGTCTCTAAATATCTGACTGGAAAGTTTGATTTGCTTCCACTTTGAAGTTCAGAAAAACAAATATAACTTCATTTTCTGTGAAATTTCTGAAAATGCTGCCAACCAACAAAACCAACAAGTTGCACTTTGCCTGACTGAGCATAATTTGCACAGGACTGTAATTGCTGTCCTACCTGAATACCACCTCACATTTCTGACAACTCCATCCATGCTGGGCTGCTCTTGTAGCACTCGTGTGAAACAAAGACTGCAAGGATGCTGCTCAGTACTGATACTCCCAGAGAATCAGCCTTGACAAATTCACAGTCTAAGGAAGTGTGTTAAGTAATTTCAAATAAATATGTTTGAAGACAGTGCAATCTGCCCTCAGATATTGCGCAGGCAGAAAAGTAGGCTAAATTCATCAGATTAATTATTCATTGCAAATTCTCTCAGCTCTATCATTGAGGTCAACAGCAAAAGTGCCACCAAGTACAATAGGATGCAGATCCCAAAAAAGGATAACATTCCTTTACTACACAAATATAAGCTTTACTAGTTTTGGAGGAGCAGGCAGAAGAACCCAAACAAGCAGAAGTGTGCACAAATAAGCAGTTTTATTTCACAAAGACTGACTTCTGTTTCAAACCATGTGGGACTGTATGTCCCATATTCTGCTCAGAGCTTTGTGCTCAAATGAACCTAAATTCTCCACTCTCAGCTTAGTTAAAATATATACATATGTATGCATATATGCACACACACAAATATATGTATTTGTATATATTTACACACATTTATTATGTGGTTTTGCATCAGAACTCTCCAAAATCATCATTTTGATGAAAAAACACAAACTGACTGACACACTATCAAAGGCTTGTGACCTATTTGGTAAGGAAGGCCTGAACTTTTTGAATTTAAAGCAAAACCCCAAAGTTAGTCAGTTTGGAAGTGGGAGGAGGGCTGGTTGCATCGCACTTTACACAGCTGTTAAAATGAAAACGCAGAACACTTGAGCCCTCAATCTCAAGAATCACCATGCTCTTTGTACTCCACAGAGGTCCTTCAGTCAGCGTTGTACACCTGTATTTTTTAGACCCATTAATTATGTGCTTGAGCAATGTAATTATAACCTAAGCCATACTTTCTGATTCAGTGCATCAGCCTAAATTCATGTTTATTTTAACTGCCTTCAGTTATGCAGCCCAGTCCAACCTCAAAAACACATGAAAAGACTTTTTAGAAAAGTTCCCTCATTTTTCCACTCCCCTCCCTGTAAAACTGGAGTGAATATTTTCACTGGGGTAGGAAGGAAAAGAAAAATAAACAGGGGAGGAAATGTAATTGAAGGCGGCAGGAAGAACATGGCCTCTCTCTTCTCTCTACTGTTAAAGCCCGTGGGGGATTTAAAGGCCACAAATGATCTAGGTCTTCTTCTTGAACCACTGTGAACTTTATCTGCTCAGGTTTAGTATCACTAAATGTGTATTAATGCCAGAGATTGTTTGTGTGGATTATTTATAAGGCATTCACTTCAAATTAGTACTGCTTAAAGCATGTGAGTTTGTAACTTGCCAACAGCAGATGCAGTCTGCAGCAACTGAAACAGCGAGTGCTCCATAGATGCACACACAACAGCTGGGTGCAGATCAATAATAGAAACATTAACAATGGTACTGTTTTAGAGGCAGTCCTTCACTTTGAAGATATATTTTATTCCACATTAATGGTACCTTAAGTAAAATGGTAGAAGACATGTAAGAATGACTCTCCAAATGGTCTACTGGGATTTACCCGCCTCTGCCTGCTTGTTACTAACAGGGCTTCTCATTGTGCTGTGATTCTGCACATTTCCCCTCCTTCCCCTGCCCCACCACAGTGAGCACCTTGCTGCCAGCACGCCTGTGCTGCCAGGCCACCTTCCCTATTGCCACAAGCCACCTTACCATGTTTCAGGCTTTAGTGCAGAGCCCAGGGCAGTTTATCCTCTGTGCAAGGGAACCTGCTGTTTCTGCACCAGAAGAAAAAGTGAGCTGAACACTGTGTGTTAGTGGGAGTAATGCTGTCTCACAACAGTGACCATGTGCAAAGCTGGGGCCCTGACCTGACTCTTATTAATGACCTGAGTCATTGAGCTCTTTGAGCTCAATGGAAAAGTGAATTTTCAATCACCTTTAACTCACCTGACTATCCTCTTGAATGGGTCAGAGAGGCGTTCATTTGACTACCTGTGAGTCAATCAAGTTAAAATCAGTTCCTCAGGGAAGTGATTATGTACACTAAAGGTCATAGTTCGGGGTTTTCAATGAACATTAAATATGCCTTGATACTGCCAACGGTACAAACAGAGATTTGGTGTATATATGAATATACAGAACCCTAAATATGCCTCTTGCTTTCTCAGGTTTAATCTGAGCCTAAATTGATCAAGCCATCAGTTCAAGTCAGTGAGAGTTCTAGAGTGTTTTGGCCATGGCTTTGGGGAACATGCCAAGACCAGGATGGGAGAACTAAGCCTTGCTGGGCTCCACGCTGTGGCTCTTTGGCACAGTCCTTGTGTGCAGCCCAAAACCAGTGCATAACTAAACTTTATTTTTGTTCAGACAGATCATTAATTTTGGGGTCACAATGTAAACTTGGCTTTCTACCCATTTCAAGTCAATGGGTCTTGGCAATGAGGCCTGTGATACCGTAAGATCTACATTGTCTATGACATCTGTTTAAGGAATATCTTTCCAGTTGTCACCAAATTAATCTAGCAGAAATAGTTATATTTAGCCATATAGTGATAATTTTTGTTATAGTCAGGCTGCCTTTGCATAGCTAGATGTGTTCAGCAGCACAGGCTCCTCCACTGACCACTGACTGACAGAGCCATGAGAAAACATTAAGGAACATTCCTTCTGAGAACTAATTCATCAGTGATAGGCAATTAAATTGTCTTTGGAAGCGTTTGGTACTTCCTAGCAATGCTACTTTGAAAGACCTATTGAAAACCAGTACTGGAGCCCCTTTTATATCTTGGGAAGGTATTTCAGTCATATCTTTGAGCTTACTTCTGAAGAGAGAACATTTTCACCATCTTGTTTTTACTTTCTCTCCCTCACTTGCTTTTTCTTTCTTCCCAGTCTTGTTGTCCCCTACTGTTTCTTAGTCTTGCTCTTCCTCTTCCTGTGGTGTCTCTGACACCTCCTGTCCTGCTGAGTCTTTTTTGGGCCCCTTGCTATTGTATCTGTGTTCTCCTCCCCTCCTCTCAAATCCCTTTTGGTTACTTTTGCTTTTCTCCACTCTTTCTTGCATCCTTTATTTTTCTCTCCAAGCTGTATGTCTCTCTTTCCCTTTCACTGCATTCTTATTTTGATATTGAGAATAGCATGGGCTTTCATTGAGAGTACAAACCAGGCCCGAATATTTTCCAGAAGTATTTGGAGGTGCCAGGTGAGTATGTGTTTATTCCAGGGCTCATTTTCTCTGTTGGGACTTTTTGTGATGAGTGCCTCCTTAGTTGCTAGCTGCAGACCCTCCCAGCATATGCATCCACACTTGTTGTGAGCTGTCTTTATTTAGGGCCATAGACTGTACTAATGGGCTGAGCTGGCAAAATTCAGAGTTGTCCCTCAAAAATATTGTGACTGTCCTCACATATGATTTCTTAGGGAAATGGGGACCCTCTGAACCCCTGAGGAGCTAATCAGGACCTTGCAGGATGGCACTTCCTGCAGTAGGCATTGCTACATTAAGCAATTAATAAAGATGATTACAGCTCAGGGCTAAATATGGTATATTATGGTGTTGTACTTCACTTACATTACCCTCATGGCAAATGAGTCAGAGAGACACTGCCATGTATTTTAGAGGAGTGACTCTTTATGCTAATTAATGATATCAATATGCAGATGGTGATGCCAGTATAATTAGCACAGTGGATAGTACCACTATAAAAACACAGAAAGAATCAGACTTAGAGAAACCAATACAGTGGATACATACTCAAAGCTGCATATGAAAATCCTTTGGCAAAAAGCAAGGAGGTTCAGTTACCATCTCTTCAACCTGAGACAAATTCATCCAAGCTTACAGATGCATGGACACCAAATGAAATTTGAGACTACAAAATGAGTTGATCTGGAAGGAACTGGGTTGGGGTTCACATTGGTTTGGGGCTAGATTCAGAACAGGCCTCAGAGGTTCCCAAGCACAAGACAAAGAGAACTGAAGGAATGAACTGTCTGTGGGAGCCCTGCAGAGTCAGCCCAAGGTGTTTCATACACTTTTGTAGTGGGAAGGAAAGTCAGCATACAGACTATGGGCTCCTTGTCAGCTGACACACTCTCTAGGAAACCATACACAGGTTTTATGGGCCAGGCCCACACCCGACAAAAATAGATACAACCCTACAGATCAGCCAGCTTCCATCAGCTACATCTGCAGCCCATCACCATTTACACTTCCATAGTTCCAATAACCAAAAAGAGCAAAGCTGAAGTGGAGAGCTTGTGTGGCCATCAGGGGCTTTCCTTGAGTTAACCAATATGGATGATTTTAAGATATTTTCTTTGGTCCGACCTCCCACAAGTTCATTGCACCCAGGCAGGCCCCAGCACATGCTAACATTTCTCTCAGTGGTGGTCTTGTCTTAAAAAACACATTGCAAAAATCAGTGTTCTGTTAGATTCTTTACCTCCTCTTTCAAGCCAGGCTGTAACCTGTCAGGAGAAGGAGCATACCCTAGTATATTTTGACAAAACCTGGGCTGCACTGGTTATTCCTATTAAAAAAAACCCCAGGGACATTGGAAACAACTATTTCATCTCAGAGTGCCTAAATGGTTCCATTTATTTTTTTGCAAGGGATCAAGGCCTTTACATCTGGACATGACACACCCAGTGAAATATCAGCTGTTTACCTGGAGTTTTCTCTAGAACCCTGAGCCTTGTAGAATCTTCAGTTATAGCTTAAACACTTTAGGTTAATCACTTAAACATCTCTACAATGAAACTACAACAATTTTATACAGAGATCATCCACAGTATGTAATGATACCTAGAGCTGAGAGACAATTTAACAGAGGTCTCTACCTGCTGCAACACCTTAGCACAAGGGTGTGATTTAAAGGTAATGTGGCAGGTTTAATGCAGAATTTCCTTGCTTTCCTAGGTTTAAGTTTCAACCTTAATGGTATAACTTGCATTGACATTGTTTCAGTTTGTTTTGACATCATAATTGAGTCTAATCTCCACAGACTTGCACTGCAGTCTTATTTCTTATTGTAGTCTCACAATGTGATTTTACTATAAGAGCACTGTAGTGAGGCCTTCTCCAAGTCATGCTTTGAAATCACATTGTGTGTGTAATACTGCCTTGTAATGGCCTTGTAAGAGGGTCTCTAAAGATCTTCCCTGCGACAATTTGGCCATCTTTATCTCAAACTGTAATGACCTCACAATGCCATAAAGCAATTAACATTACAAATTTAAATGGTCTTATGTAGGAACTTCTGTGCTGCCTCATTAGGGGACACATTTTTCTGCGTCCAACCTCTTATTTAAATACAGCACACCTACTGGATAACCACTGCTCCTTTAAATTCCAAAACTGGGCTACAGCATGAATTTTATTACTTTTTTTCCTTCTTTTTTAACTGCAGATGGGCTGATAAGAATCTTTTCTAGCAGCACATTTTATTAGAACTGGGATGGCTTAGTGGCATCCAGATCTGGATGCCACCACTGTTGGAATTTCATTCACTTGCTGACCATAAGCCAAATCACAGCTAGGAATTTGCTTTGAAACCAAAATAACAGAAATCTGCTATGGTCTATTGTCACCTGATACAGCTTTCCTTCCTCATTGCTTTGTTCCTGAAAGGGCTTGCAGCTGGGACATTGATTTCTATTTTAACGATTCTTTGGGGAAGTGATGGCCAGCACAATTCCTGTTCCTTTGTTAGACACCCAACACAGTAGGAGCTGGTGATATATGTTGGGAGGTAAAATAGGCTGCTCTGTCTTTTATAGTTAGAAATCTCAGAAGTCTTTATTTCCCAGGAAAATCATAGGCTTATCCAGGACACCTGTAAGACCAGATATGGAGGACCTCAGGGTGCTTTTGGAGCCTGACTGAGAAGTTAGATCAATTCCATTAGACAGGGGAGGCTGTCCTAGTTTCTATGTAGCTTTAGGAAATGTGAAACTGTTCCATTCTTACTCCTCTGACTCACTTTTTGTTTCATTTCTGACCCTCTACAGGTGTATTTAAGATGGTTTTATGGCTCGTGCCACATCAGAAAAACACGTGGCACAGCGTAAGGATGAAGGGCCCACTGCCACCGCTTACAGCCAACTTCCAAGAAGCAGACAAGACTTATAACTTCTTCAGTTTAGAGGCAGACTCCTGAGAACATGTTCATCATTTTAATTCAAGTCTTCGTTGCTGGCTGACTGCCAAGGGGCCTACCAGATGTCTCTCTCTTTACTATGGTTGAAGCAGATTATGATGTTCCAATTCATTTTTCCTTCATTGACAGCCTGGTTCTAAAAATGTGCCAGACTTTAAGGGCAATATTTTCAAAAGCCAGGTCAACTCACAACAGTACACCAATGACAGTGCATGCAGATACTACAAAACCGTATGATAGGCAATTAACTCAATGTTATTTCTGCTAGTAACTTTGATTTGTTAAGAGTCTTTAACACTAAGGAGGAGGTTCCTTAAAGTGCCAATTCCTAAAGTGAACATGGCAGAACTGGAATTTTCACTTGGAAAATACAAATTTTTGGCACCTGTAGTTAAAAGGGAGAACCTAAATCTGGCAGCTTTCAAAAAGAGAGAGGGGTAAAAAAGAGCAACCTCCAAACTGGTTGGATTTGTTTTGAGTTACATTTTTTTTCAGAGCCATTAATTGCACCACAGGCATGGATGTACTTTTGGTGTATGTATTTTTGCACACAGGTCCCAAAGTCCTGTTCATGATGGATCTCTTTTACATCTATTGTCTCTCTCTCATTCCCTCCACCCCGAAGTGAAAAAGAGTTTCACAGAACAAAGGTTATTCTTTATCAGGTCAAAAGTCTTTGAGACATTTGCAGTACTTGGTTTCAAGCAAGGTCCCAAAGTCGTAACACTTAGCCAAAATTTTGAAGGTTTCTAATGCCGCATAAGAAATGTTTCTTATAGAGTTCTCTCTCTCACTATAGGAACCTGCAGCTGTGTGCCAAGTCTTCTTTTTCCAGCCTTCAAACACATGATATATTTTTATTCTTTTCCACCTGCTCAGATAGTCTCAACTGCTTTTCAACTAACTCTTCATCTATCGAATGTTCTGTGGATGTCTGATCATGAATGAATACACATTTCATACGGTGTCTGTGCATCCTGCAGAACATTGTATGTGCCAAAACAGGTAACTAGAACACAGTAGGAAGACTTTTTCCACAGTCTCTTTCAATTGCTTTTGGCGTCTGCTGTCATCTTCAACGTAGTCCCCTGTATTTAACTGAAAGATTATTTTTCAATGTGCATATGAGGTGAACACCATCACTTTGCCTCTGCCTCTCTCTTTTGCTTTCATATGAAGGACTTCATGCCGTTTTCTTCTTATGAATTGCAATTCTACAGAAATTAGAAACCAAAATTGCATTAGATGGTAATTCTGTCTCAAAACTTTTAATAAACTACTAATGGCTTTTGAGACTTTTTGTCCGCATGTGTTCATGCAGTTCCATTTCCTAGTTGTGATCTATCTGCTAGGCAAAGTATTACTTTCAGGTTATCTTTATGCTACTTTTGCATTGCTCTGAGTCATGACATTGATACAATACTTCTTATCAAAACTTTAAAGATCCAGCACCATAACCTCTAGACAACCCTCTGATATGAAACAGCAAGTGTTAAACAAGGGTCTTGACTGGAAGGAGGTAGTGCTTTGCTAATAAACTGCATTGTCTGAACAGTTTTACTAGTGTGAAGACCCTTGTACTGATGATTTATTTGGAAGTTCTGGGTATATTAACTTTTGCTAAGAGCTGAGACTAAAAACTTTATGGGGAATGCTACATACACTCCAAAGACCGACAAGAGAATTTAAGTTAGATGTGATTAGTATGAAGAAAGTTACATTTATTATACTCTTATGTATAATTGATCATATGAAAGGCCTTTTGTAACTATAAAAGAGACAGCACATTAAATTGTTTTACCCTGAGGATTATACAAATTTGTAGAAATCGGATTGGAATATCAGCCTATTGGTTTCATTGCTATGGTAAATCATTAAGATGTTCCATGTTAATCATAAATCTTTGTATCTATTTATTATTAATCAAATAGCTCCTCCCAGCTGCTGCTTTGCTTCATCCATCTGAGCCAATCAAACCAAGCCCTGGTAGCATTAGCTGTGGTGAGGGGTGGCTGCATGCACATAATATGCGTGGCACATAGCACAGATTATACAGTGCTAGACGAGGGGTATGAGAGCTGATGGGGTGTTAGCTCTCCACAGCAGGGGGGCCTGGTTGCGGGATTTGCCAGTAGGCATGCCTCATTAGTAAGATGATTCATGGTGAAAGGGAGTTTAGCTGGGAATAATTTAGTGGCTGCTGCTGTGGGGGAGCAGAAATATAGTTTGGGATAGCGAGGTTATGAACCTGTATTTATTTGATAAAGTCTTGAACACTGACTGATGTCACTGTGCATTAGTCTTACCATTTGAGTTTAGAAAACTGTTGCAAAACCTTCTCAACTCGCAAGTAAGTAAATTAAAGAGACAATCTGAAACAACTGAATTTAACGTTTTTTGTATTACTTGTAGATTATCCTAGCTTTCATATAAAGCTAATTGGCTTTCTGAGCATTTCTGGGCTGGTATGTCTACACAGACTAATGCTTCATTGCCAAGGAGAAGTCAACTCCACTCAATGATATAGCATATTGATTACTGCCTATTTCCTTCTACTATATCCTGTGAGTGTAATGATATCTGACGTATCATTTTCCCGAAACTGCTGAAGTTGACATACTATTTAGATTTGGCCCACATTTCTTCAATTAGCGGGAGTATTATAAATGATGTACTGCTTCAAGCCTTAGACACTTCTTGCTCATGCCATACAAAATTAGGTAAGTGTGGAAACTCATTTTAAGAGGAGACAAAAATATTACTGGAAGATCCAGATATTTGCAGTGGTGCCATAAGAAGATGAGAAGCAAGAACAGTGACAAAAATACAGCTATTCAAAACTGAGCATTTATCTCCTTTACTGTGACAGATTTTTCTCAAGTAACTTAATGTTTAAAAGCAAAACATCCCTACATTACTTTAAGTGGGCCTGTCCACAAATGTAAATACACATCTTTCAAATGGTGACCAGTTCCCATGCAGTTTTACACTTTAGGTGAAAGTAACTATTTGCTGGGAAAACAGGCACAGAACATACATTTCCTGCTCTGATTTTGTGCAAAATGAAATAGGAAAATTCTTGCTGATATTAGTGATAATATTATTTACTGATAGGAAGAATGGCAGGAGTATGTAGTTGTGAGCTCTTTTGTGTGGCTTTGCTTCTCCTCTGGTGTGTTCAGTAAGCTCCTGTGTAATGTCAGTAGCTGGTCTGGGCTGACACTCTTGCACACATCAGTTTGTGTGTCCATATGTACCAGGAATAAAGAAAAATAACCAATAAGCTAAAAGTGGTTGAAACTTCCTCTGCCATGAAAGTCTGCTTCTTTTCTATCAGTGCCTATCCAAGTTATCCATTTTGCTTTTATTTCCAGAGATGATTTTTTCTGTAGCTAAAACACCTAGTCTAGAGCTCTGAAAACTAATGGATTTTGAAATATATACATCGGTCTATGTAGTTCTATGAGGTATAGGAGCATGGGCTTGAACTACATAGGTTGTCAGATCATGTCTTTATTTTTCTTCATCTTTAATTAATTTATTTTTCTTTCTTTTCCCTTTCCTTTAAGCACTGAATATGTTCAGTGTGCAAAATTTAAAAGGCTTTCAAGTATCTGGCATTGTATTTTAAGACACGGAAAGAAGTCAGCTTTGCAGCCTGCCAAACACATACGTTATATACAGGGCTGAAGAAACAATGAACAGATTAATCTTCTGCTCCCTGTCCTGATCCATCAGTATTATTTATTTATTCTGAAATAATTCAGTGCACAGCAGACCCACAACTTCTCACTTCCCACACAGAGCTTGAGCTTGCAGATTAGACTTCCCGTGCCAGCTGATTCTGTTGTATAAGAAATAAAGAAAAGTGTCCATGGGCTAATGGATGCCATGCCCATCAGAGACATTTTGCTCCTGTCTTTGCAGATGCAAGGGGAACATCCCCCAGCAGAATGGGTCTGCTCCTGTAAGGGGGCAAGGTGTCACATGTTGAAGAAGATGCTGTGCTGTAAAAGATGCTCTTGTCTTTCCATGTCAGGGAACTAGTGATAATTAAGTGGTTGTCTCGGACCTCTGCCTTTGTCCTGTACTGAAGGTATTTAGTAACAGCCAGGGTTGGAACCGCCATTGAGCTGAAGAACTTACTTAGTGGTCACACACCATCAGGTGTGAACTTTTGCTCCAGGCCCCAACGTGTCTCAGTTATTAGGTGAAGCTGGCTTGAGGTTATGTTCAAGAATTGCATGGCAATTTTTCATCTGGCATTACCTATGTCTTCATTTTACCTTCTCCTGCACGTTGTTCTGGTAGTTTGAGAAGGAAAATGAAGGGATGTTTATTCTGAGTTTTTTCTTTCTCTTTTTATGCCATCATATTCTGAAATGAACACTTTCTCCTATACTTTTAATCTTTGCCACAGCTTTGCTCTTGTTTCAGCTTTGTTCCTGCTATTTCAAGACAAAATATTTTTCTGTAATCTACTTTTAAAATTAGTGCCAATGGAATAAAGAATGAGATATAAAGAGTAGTACATCCAAAATTGCAACCTGCCTTGGGTGTGGGTTTGGTTATCAAAGTATACAATCTGTGGATCCCAGAGGTCTGTAGAAGAGATCCTCTAAACCCTATCCTGTCACAAGTATAAACTGGTGAATAATTAGTTGTGAGTAAATGTATAAGGGAAAGCCTCTTAAAAGATACCAACGGCTTGTATGCCAGGTTCATCAGTCTAACAGGGGTCATACCAGAAGGAAAAGATAACCGGATTCTTATCCCATTTATACCTCTGAAAGGTCAGAATAAATCAGAACAACTCAGGTATACCTCCAGAGGGCCTAAGATCAGAGCTGTATGCTCAATGACCAAACATTTTAGCACAGCTCAGGAAGAATATGCAATCATTTTGACTCCTTAAAGACCAAAGACTGAATTTTATTGACCCATCAGGAGAAGAGACAGCACAAGAATTGCACAAGTAGCATTGCATCTCTAGCAGAGCTTGAAAGGGCATACATGTATCAATGATGCAGCCAGCAAGCACATTTGAAACTCGTCTGGCTGACAACAACAGTGCCTGGAAGTGTCTCTGGATGCTTCACTCTGCATTTTCCTTCAGAGACGGGAAGCATGTGGCTAGGCTGCACATTAGTCAACTCTGGGATTTGAGCATACTCCTGATGAATAAAGAGGATGGCATGACGCCTCTGGAGGACCGGAATGCAGGGCAACAAGTTTGCTCCAAAACAAACGTCATGTACAATATATGTACAAGGTTAGTTTGGTTTAGCTGTGTTGTCAGGGTGTTGCCTGGCAAAGACACTGAAACATTTAGAGCCTTAAAGCTAAATGGTTTTGTTTGAAAGTCCCCAGGCAGCATCTCTCCGACCCCACATTAGGTAACCAGAAGTAACCGTAGGAGCTGGAACTGCGCAGCCTCCACGGCATGAGGAGCAGAGCACAAAGGCATTGATTGCACTGGTGGCAGCAGCATGCTGAGACTGAGAAATTCACCTCTGGGACCAGTCCCAGATTTCAAGCACGCAAGTGGGTTAGGGAGTTCATGGGGATTTGATTTGGCCAAACATAAATAGGCTTTCTGCTGAATTCAAAGCCAGTTCAAGGTCCACATCCCAGAAAATGCTGAACTTCCAGGAAACTTGAGTTTATGAATTTTCACTAATTCCTACTAAAAGATAGTGTTGGGGTTTTCCACTCAAACACCTCATTTAATGTATTGCAGAGGCTAAAACACTTTACAAACCAGCAGTAAAAGTAAGAAACCCTGAGATGCACCCTTCTTTTTTTCAGTAACACAAAAACGCCATCAACCCTGCAGGAGAGCTGAGACCCGAGGTGAAGGAGGACTTGACCTGCTTCTATTCTCTTTTGCATCAATGGCTACAAACACCTACAGCTGGACAGGGAGAGGCAAAACCAAGTGTTTCACACAGTGTTTCACAGGCATTTTCCCCTTGCCTTTTATTGAGTAGCTGGAGTGTTTCTAGTTAATAATTTTCAGATGGAAATATAGTTTACAGGCATATCAGGATAGGAAGATGCTAAGAAGCTCAAGAGATGTGATCACTTGCCAAATTCTGAGGTATAAAAGTTGTTAAATTAGGCCATGTGATGGGTCCAAAACGGGCTAATTTATGCTACTTTGAACATCATTCTAGCCCTTTTAAAACGTTTCCCCCAATTAAGCTGTTCAGGCCACAGATCTAAATAGCTGTCTGCACAGGCTGCCAATTGATTAATTCCCTAATGATGGATTGAAGCTACAGCTTTTGTTTCTTAATCTCTCCTTTCTCCATTAATGGCAAATCATTCACAAAACAAATCTTATAAATATAAGTAAACACACAGGAGTACAGGGGACAGATTGCATATAGATTTATTGCAGAACTAATTCTTGATTGCCCTTAACAATTTATTATTATTTTTGTTTTCTCTTTTCTCACAGAGCCACAGGGGTCTGGTAGGCAATTTTCTAAACTTGAGCTTACGGTTTTCAGGCTGCAGCCTACAAAGAGCTCAGATGGCTACCCATGCAGGAGACACACCGAGGATGCTCTTCAGGAGGAACTCTGTAGGATCAAAGCTTCTGTGGTCAAAATGTGGAAGATCAGACTGTAAGGAGATGGCGGCCTGGTCCCTCTGAAGAGCTCTGTGATCACATTGCACTTGCAACAGCAGAATCTGAGTGTCAATGCAGGAAGATGGACGAGGCCCTTGCAAGCAGTGGGAAATGCCAAAGAGAATAAGTGTGTCTTTTCCCTTAAAGTCCCCTCTGTGGAAAGAGTTCATTGCCACATGTAATCACAAATGCCTGGAGGTTGTAGGAAGGTCTTAATGCTCTTTAGATGAGCACTCTTCGAGGAAAAACTTCCAATTCAATAGGCCACCAAAGTGAAATCTGGATAGTGCTCATTAAGGAAGATGTGGAAGAGGTCTGAATAAGCAAAACACGAGTAAGGTGAAGAGGACTCAGTGAGGAGTGTCTCTGAGTCCCGTTGCTGCAGAGACAAAGCTCTGCTGAAAGCTCTTTCACGCAGCGCAAGAAGAATCGCCGCTCTGAAGTGCATCACTCAGCCTGTCACCTCTGTGTCTCCAGCTGCATAGAAAAAGAGAAACAAAATAATGGGTATGATAACTTAATTAATTCAAGAATTAGAAGAGTTGAGAAATGGGGCCCTTCAAAAGTGTGACCCAGATAAGATTCACTGTATGCTATAAATCATCCATTATTGTTTAGAGTTTCCTTTCTCCACACTTGACCTTCATCATCATTCTCTTGCCTGAGTCTGGGTGTCATCACAGAAGTACAGAGTATGCAGATGGAAGCATAAGAGACACATTTGAAAGTATTTCCCTGACTGCTTGCATTTTTATGTAATTGAAAGAAAGCAATGAAAAGTGAACTGATTTTGCTGTCTATTATTTCTCTGAGGCACCATGTGAGGTAGACAGCGCTTCAAAGAGAATAAAGTTTGGTTTGTGACATTCCCAATTAAGCCCTTCATCTTGGAGATAATTAATCAGTGTTAGAGGCTTCCCAGTCCTGGACAGCAAAGGATACATCCTCCAACAATATATGCCTGTTTAAAAATGCACTGCTTTTCCCTGCTTGTACTTGTCCTGTGCTGATATGGTGAATGCATTTGCAGGGTAGTTAGCTCTCTACATGGCAGGTTTGGATGCAGGTAACACTTGGGAAAAATGGAGTCTCTTCTGGATTAGCTTTTGGTGGCTGAGAGAGAGAATGTGGATAGTCTTTTCTTCTGGACAAAGGAGGGATAAAGGACCTGACTTTGCTTCCTGCTACAGCACTGTGAATCCAGACTGGCTCTATTGAGTTTGCTCTCAGATGCCCTGGAGTATCAGTCAGTTTACCACAGAGTAGGGACATAGTGGCCTGTGCCACACTGTGTGTACACCCCCAATCCTGAGGCTGGCTGGAGGCAGGTTTAACCCCTGGTGCAATTCAGAACAGCCTCAGGGCTGCTCTGGGTTGTGCTGTTTTTTGACAGTCCCTCTGGGACTGCCCTGTCTTGGCATGCATCTGACATGAGGAGAAGCAGGAGGGAAGGGTGACAGGAATCATTGCATAGAGCAATGACACACACACAATAAAATCCAGCTGGAAGTTGTTCCATTTCAGACATCTGCTTGAAAATGCATCTACTGACAACGGTGAAAGAAAGTGTTAAGGACAAGGCTCTATGGTTGGTCCCATATTCGGGTTTCTTTTAAGTACTGTTTTATGAGGTACAGGCCAATTTGGTTTTTCCTTGGATTTGATGTCTCACACAGATTCTGGGTGTGAGCTTGTCTTATGAACTGGCATGCAGCCATGGCAAATACATGACCATCACCACTTTGTGTCTGTGTAACCACTTCACAAATTGTTCCTCCAAGAGAAAAAATTCCTGGGTCACCTGTCATTGCTTCATTACCTGGCCTCATCTTCCATGTGTTAGGATACAGCAAATGATACTTTCAAACTGCAAGTCAACAGTATTTGTATTATTAATATGATTAGTAACAGCCTTAATAGTTCATTTTGATTATAGTGGCTTTCACACAAGTCTCTCAAAACACTTACAGAGCACAATGCAAGATTTAATACCCAAGCAGTAATTATTTATCACTGTATCAATGTTCTCTCCTGTTGATTTATTACCCTATTGACAACAACACAGATACTCTAGACAGTCCCTTCATTCATTGTGTTAATCAATTTTAATCTGGTGTTTGAATATTTGGAGTGCAAGTGTTCCAGTCTTGATGTCCCCAAAAGTGGCTGTGTTACAGGTATGTATCTTAATTATTACCCCTTGGGTGTCAGTCCCAAAGTGTTAAATAACTTGACTCTAAATCTGAACTTCAGCAATTCTAATTGGTTTCCATGTCCACAGAAAAGAAGTGGAAGTTCTTGTGAGTGGGGATTAGGCATGCTTTTGTGTTTGTAGAGAACTGAGTGTAACGGGACCCTCACAGGATCTCTGGTTGCTACTCTAGTATGAATGTTAAATACTATTCCCCCCAGTGCTAGACAGGTTTCAGGTAATTAGAAACACAGGGAATGCAGACTATTTGGATGAACAGAGAATGAAGCATTTTAAGCACACTCCCAAATTCTTGCTTGTCTTTTCACCACATATTATGTTGTTAGTCTCTATAACAGGTGATTTGCAGGTTAAATCCCATTTTCTTTCTCTATAGACTAAATTCATCTTTGATATAAGCGGGCACAAGTCCATTAACTTCAATAGAGTTGTGTTCACTCACTCCAACACTGAATCTGTCCCAGTGGGTTTATGCTGTAAATCTATCCCAGAATCAGTGGTTACCGGGGCATTGGTTCTGCTCTGAAATTCATTCAGTCTTTTCAAATAAGCCTTTCAGAGGAGCCTGGGAATGTTTTTAGCCTCTGCACCAACACATAAGTCTCACTCCAGAGCCACTTCTTGGTTTCAGTTGCTTCTTTCCTCTCCTGCCTTAACTCTTCTTTCACTCTCTGCACCTCTCACGAGTTACTATTTGCAGCTTCTCCCTTCCTATTTGGGCAAGACTGGTCAGCAACAGTCCCTGTAGCCACAGCATCCTGCTCTGAGATGGCCTTGTCAAAGCTCATCAGTTAAGTAAGATTGGGTCTGGTTAGTGTTGGGACAGAAGCCCTTGAAGAAGAGCCCCAGGTACTGTACATGTGAGCACTGGGTCACCAGTAGTGCCTTTCTTCCTTCCTAGGCCACTGCCCTGAGTAACACTAACCAGTGCTCTAAAATACTGTCCCATGACATTGCACTGCTCTGCTGATACAGTCATCACTGGATGACAAGAAAATTTAAGGTGAATCCTACCCAAACTGTAGAAAATTCTTCTTTTCAGCTGTAATTTGTCTATCAGCCCAACTAAACAGAGTATAGAATATGTGGGATGGTTTAACACTGCTTTGCCTCTGTCGCATTTAATGTTACTACTTCTGCAATACATCCATTCACAGAGCAATATGGAAGTCCTCTGGTGTCCAATTTAACACCTATAAATTTGTCTGTGTAGTCTCTAACCAACTGGACAGGTAAAATGTTTGTCATATATTTCACTATTCTTGTGCTCTGTTTTGAAATATATCTCTTTGATTAATTTCTTTTTTCCCACTGGTAAGCCCTAGTGTTGGGAGTCTCAGTCCTGTGGGTATTTAGAAAGGAGCAGACCCTCTCCAGCCTAGCTGAGCCCTGGGCTATGCCACAGCTGCTACCAGGTCTGCCCTGGGGTCCAGAGATCTCCGTTCTCCATCACGGTAGTTCTTGATTCATCTGGGAGAGCCAGTGAGTTACTCCAGCTGGTGAACCCGTGCAAGGGCAGTCTTTGGCTCTCTTTTGGACCCTGCCAGTGCCCCAGCCTTCTTTGTATGATGATTTGGTCACCCAAAGCCAGGTTCCCTTAGACAGGGAACAAGTGAATACCTTCTTCTGCCTCAAAGGGAAATGGGGGGAAGGAGGAGGATTTGATTTCTTTCTTATGATGGAATTTTGGCACATTGCTTCCTTTATGTTTCACTATTTTTCTCCCTCCAGGGAAAATGGGAATGTAACCATTGTTGGCATGGAAAGCGTCCAACCACCTATTCCTCTCTGCCATTGCCAAGTCCATGCTTATTACCAGGGGAAAGCTCAGGAATGATTAAATAACCAAGCAGCATTATGAAGATCTCTGCTCTGCAAAGGTGGAATAATCTGTCCGGAGGTTGAAATGCTGCTTCAAGGTTTTCAGGAACAGCCTAAGCTTGTCAGGCTGGTACCACTGGACCTTAGAGGGAAGCAGTCTGGAGTGGGTTACACTGTGCTGGGTCTGGACAGGATAGAGTTCATCAGACCCAAACATCTCTTTTTGCATATGGTATCTTTATGTCGTTCACTGAAGACTGCTAAAAGGAGAGTTCCCTTCACTTCTGTCCATCTGGGCTAATAAAGGGCAGATGAAAGGGAAGGATTTGCTCAGAAATCATGCCATGGTCTTTGCAAAACAATAAGGAGATTGAAGACCATTTCAAGGCAGAGCATAGCAAACATCCAGTTAATAAGGGCCCCAGAGGATCCAAAGGATTTGAGTTCAGGGATGAAGATTATGTAGGCAGTAGTAGCCCTTTAAGGAATCTAGGAAAATTGAGGGTGAGGAGGGGGATGCATTTAATCCCTTTGCTGAGTACACGGGAGAATTATGCAGCATACAGGCATTGCTGATGCTCAGCATCACATCTTAGGATTGAATATAACTTAGTTCCCAGTCTAGAATTTACTGACCAAACAGAGAGGTTGAAAGGCAACATTAATTACACATCTGTCCAGCACGTAGTGAAACTCAGATATCGGGTGTCATATAAATGTAAAATGTTTCTATTCTACAGGGTGGTTTCTATACATGTGTAGATTAAACAATGGCTTTGCACTGGACTAAAATCTGCAGTGCTGCTGCTGAAAGGAGTTAATTGTATGGCTACAGTACTATGGACACTGGTTTTACTGAGCTAAAAGAGGAGGACAGTGATTCATGGCTGCACCCATGCTCTTTGTCATGAAATATAAATTAAAAATAGTTGTATTATGGTAGGCTACCTGTATTGTTACATTCATAATGGATCACACATCCGTCCTTGCTCAGTGTTGCAGGCAAAGCATGTTAGAGAAACTATGGCAGTATTTTTCTTTTAGGTGTAACAATCTGTCAGTATCAAATTCTCTTAGTCAGTAGGGAGGATATAGTGTTGATTTACTGAAAATCTGGGATTATGTCTGCTCTGTGGTGAGCATAGATTTAAGAGGGGAGAGATAAGGGGTCTCCAAAAGGTGAAGAAAAACACAAATGAAACCTAGCAAGGAAAAAATAGCTTGACAGCTAAGATGCAGTACAGTCACTGTCAAGTCTTCTTGAAGGAAAACCCTTGCTCACAGGAATGCTCTGAGCACTGCACACTGTACCTTAAAAACCCACTCCATTACCCACTTCACGCCAAGGAACTGTAAATGTATAAATGAAGCTGTGGGCAAGAAAAAGCCTTAATATTTCTGTGTTACAACGTACAAATGTTTTCAGTGATGGACTAGAAACATGGGTGCACCAATCTGGGGGCAAAAAAACAAGAGAGGATTTCCTTTATCTTTAATTCCTTTCGTGGCTAGCCCCATTAAACAAAGAGTGGGTGACAGGCAGGCTCAGCAAGATGGGCTCTGCAGATGCCATGGACACAGCAGCAGCTTGACGCCCCACATGTCACTCTCTGTGCTGCTGGTTTGCACAGATCCTCCTCATCATGGCCCCACACAGAAGGGGCACTGCAGCTCACCTGAGGCTTTGCACCGTGCTGCGTCAGGCCACAAAGATTGCAGCGGCTAATTCAGGCCATTTCGCTAAGGGCTGAAAGTTGCAGCCAGCTGAGGAGTAAATGTGCCACAGTTACACTCCTGTCCTAGTGGAACGGTGCCTCCTCCATCACAAAATACAGTCTGGCACTAATTGGTATCTTTAATGGCAGTCTCAGCAGAGAGCCGGAGAAGGCTTTCCTTCATCCTTGTTCTGGGCCTTCCACGCTGGCTGGGGACGCTTTCATTGCTGCTGCCTGCCTTGTAATTGTTCTGGGGATAAGTAAAGGATTTCCAACTCTGGCCTGCCAATCTGTCACCCTTCAATAGCCACAAAGTCACAGAGAAATTAATTTTAAAAAGCCAAATATCACATTAGTAGCCACCGCACAAGCAAAATACAAGCAATTAAAAACCACCCTGCAAATGTATTGAGCATCCAGCATGCACATTTTGCTTGATTTTATCCCACAAAGAGGGGTGATTCATTTGTGGGGAAGAGAAGAAAAGTAACCCCAAACCCTCTAACTCTTCTCTGCTATCAAACACTACAAAACTTCACGGGATTTATTACATCTTATAAAAAAGGAAAAAAAAAAGGCTCCTTTCCCTTTAAAAAGAGAGGAGCTACTTGGTCTGATGCTGCTGCCTTTATCAGCCATGAAGTTCCCAGCAAGGTGCTGTTAGTGCCTGATTAAACCTCATACCAATCTCTGTCCCCCATGGTAACCCAGAAGACATCCACTGAGAGTGGCAGCTCTTATTCATTTTAATTGCCAAGGATCTCTCTGTGATGGCCAGTTTTCTTGTCTCTCAAGGACTGGAATGGAAATCCATCTGATTACATGAACAATCCGGGTGCTCTGACAGATCTGAAATATGAATATGGAGATGGCATTGTGGTCTGCACTGACTCCTGAAACCCCAATAGTAAATTATGATCTGCCACTAAAACAATTTCAGGGCACAGTACAATTCACATAAAAGCCCATTTTCTGTAATGGAACACAAATTATTAATAAATCAGTCTGGGTGGGGGGGGGGGGAAGTGAAAAAGAGATTTTGTCGCTGGTGTTCTCATGGAATATCACAAACACAAATATACATACACATACAGGCATGCTTCCCTTCCTCTTATACCCCTTTTTCTACAGCTTCAAGTGGAGATGATATGCAGAATATAAACAAATCCCCTGGGGCAGCCACAGTGTTCCTGGAATTAGCCCCATGTCCTCTTGCTACAAGCTTAACCTTGTCCCATCCCTTGGGTGAACTGACCTCCAGCTTATGCAGCTTAATGCGGAGGGACATTTTTATTGTCCAAATAAAACTTGCAATGCTCATGGTCACACAAGGAACAGCTCATCTTCCTCCTCAATCCCTCTGACATGCGCTGTCTGGTGTCAGGAGACCCTCTCAAGGAGAGCAGCTATTCTAGATTTGGCCCAGAGCACCCACTATGTTGAAAGGGAGACCAACCACCTTTACAGAGTCCTGTAAAAGAGGACCCAGCCCAAAACAACGAGCTTTACAGCAAAATCCAGAAAAATAGTGTTTGTCTGAAAGTTAGGCATGGGGTGAGAGAACATATTAAAGAAAAAAAGGCAAAACCCAAAATGGCATCAGAGGTTAGGAAGGAAGTCTGCTCAAGGAAGCCATAATAGCCTAGGCACCTCCTGAACACTCCAGCACCCCACAACAGCCTGTACAAACACCCAGCAGCTTGGGATGGATTGAAATCAGCACATACAGTTCATCAACAACATGCCATTGATCCCAGCGCAGCCTGCTCTCGCTGCTCTGCAATGTGCTGACACGAGAGGGGAGGATGTGGCCACACAGGCACCTGGACATGGCAAACATCCGCTGGCAGGGAGGGAGGCCAGGGAGGGTGCTTTGACTGGGGCTTGCCAGCAGCTCCAGGCAGCTGACAAAGCAGTGTGGTGACAGTATTAACATGCACAGGGCAGGCAGGCACACCAGTATTCCCACATATTTCTCCTGAAAGAGCGCCTGAGGCTCCAGAGGACCGTGGAGTCAGCCAGCTGAACATACATCGTGGAAAGCATGTCCACAGGGCTTTATGTCCTCCTGAAAGCCATGGAAAGAGTAGAGGAAATATGATGCGTATAAAGAAGGACAAGGGGGTTTGGTGGGTTTAGAACTGCCTCAGAGGTCAGGAAATGTGGGTTGTAACCCTGGCTTTAGCCCCAGTCTGGTGTATGACCTTTGGTCCCCTGAGTGTTTCCTGTCTGCAAAATGTGAAACTTCCATATGTTTGGCTTTCCCTGGCTATGGCATCAGTTTCCAACTGGAAAATTTGCCTGGGCAGGGGAAGAAAAAAAAGAAAAAAAGACACTGGAGTTTTGTCAAAAACTTCTGGACATCTGGAAGTCAGGCCTTCACAGTGAGGACACAATCACTGGGCATTATACGGAAAACACAGCAGTAAAAACACTCTCCCAAAAACATCCATCTCCCTATACTTCCCCTCAGTGGTGCACAACCACCTTATTTTGTTTTGAAAGTCTCAGAGCCCAAGTAAAATCAGGATAAAAAAGCAGATTTTGTGAAACATTTGGAAATATGATGATGCTAAGTGGTAGACAACAGAACAGCATTTATTCACCACATATGCATTTGAAACGCTTAGAGAATAAGAGTAAAAATAACTCCACTGCTTTAGCCTTAACTCTGTCCTCTTATCTCTCACCTTCTATCTCCTGAGGTTATTAGCCTAGGCAGGGGATTCCAAATGGGATCTGAAGAAGGCTGTTCACCTCAGAAAATCAGGGCAGGGGTGGTGTTCCCTTATTAGTGCTCAGAGGTAGCATTACAGCCCAGGGGGTTCAAACATTGGGTTGCCATGTTTGCCAACAGCACAGCTATCTAACACTTCATACTTGGGCTGGCTTTTTGCATTTATTAGCAGCATGTGGTACAACCAGCAATTAATTTGGTGATCCTTGGAGCCAGTGCCCGTTATCAGAGTTTTCTTTTACATAACAGAGATAAACATGCAGTAGTTTTTGAGACACACCGATGTGCATTTACTCATCTGTGTTCCTCTCCTCTACACAGGAAGGATTCCCCACTGTCTTGTTTTAGGGACACAGGACACCCACAGGACACCCCTAGGACACTTAAAAAAAGGAAGGGTCTTTGGGGGTGGGGTTTCAATGCAGCCAGAAGATAAAGTCTAGGGCAGAAACAGAGATGCACAAATACCTTTTACACACAACAGCTCTGGCATTTCATTCTGCTAAGGAACCAGCAGGTTTGGGCATGAGGCCTGCAGAAACCTGTTGCCTCTAGTAGGTAATTCTGGCAATAACTGAGAAGAAAGATTTCTGAACCCCTATCACATTTGTTGCCCTAAAGGGAAGAAATAATCTGAATGGTTGCTTGTAATTTATTCTTCAAACATAAAAGAACTAGAAAGGGAGGAAATATAAATAGTTTTAATAATCGAAGAAAAGACTGAAGTAAGTAGAGTTCACAACCTCCATAATTCATTTAAGATGCATAAATGCCTCAGATTTTCATTAATTAGTGAGTATGTGTTGTTTTCTTGGAGTACAAGAATGCTATTTTTGAACACCAGTGAACCAGTCAAACGAAAACTAAAACATACACGTTAGGAATTATGCTCCAAAGGACTCTTTCAGAGATTATGGCAGGAAGCAGCTGATTTCAGTTTTTCCATTATTTCACCCTTACACGAGATGGTTACTTTGAGTGCTTGCAACGGATTGAAATGTAGCTGTTTATCACAGGCTGGAGGGTGATCACAGATTAAAAAACCCTCTTCTCCACAGTGCTCTTTACTGACCTACATGGAGCATGTCGGTAGTTTTGGACATTTCAAATTTGACAGGTGACAAAAGCACAAAAACTGAATTCAGTCAAGTCCTAAAATTAAGTATTTGCCTTTTTGCTTTACTGAATAGGAAACAAAGCAATCACCATAGTTGTCACAATGGTTAGCTGAGCACTACCTGTTGAGGCTAAAGACTGCATGAGACACAAAAAAAGAATAACTTTGGTAGATGTATTCTCTCTAAAGTACAGTTACAGTTAAAGTTACAAGAATTACAGTAAAGTACTGCAATTCCCATCCCTTTCTTCTGGATGGGAAGAAACTTCTATTATTGCTGCAAACGATGTACCTGTTTTGTAGTAAAGAGGGGACATCAAGGGGACATCAAAGAAGCAGCTCTGGAGGATTCAAATTTGTCTTTTAATGAAGTGAGACCTTTAGAAACATTTCTCTGTTTCCATTATGACAATGATACAATAAGCATGCACCCACCTCCCTTTCCCTTTCCCTTTCCCTTTCCCTTTCCCTTTCCCTTTCCCTTTCCCTTTCCCTTTCCCTTTCCCTTTCCCTTTCCCTTTCCCTTTCCCTTTCCCTTTCCCTTCTCCTTTCCCTTTCCTCTATAGAAAGAAGTAAATGAATCTGTCCAGGGAAAGGCACAGCAAGAGATTTAAGTATGAGACCATCTCCTCAGTAACATGAATCCCTGGAGCAATGGGATGAATTTGAGAAAGAGAGTATTTAGGCTGAATATCAGGAAAATGTTCCTAATGGCTTGGACTGCCTGAGGAGTGGAATTGTCTTCCAGGCAAGGATGGAAACACCAACATTTGACTCACTTGAAATTGGACTGGACAGTGTGCTGGCAAGTGTACTGGGGGGAGAGATCCTGCTCTGGAAGGGGAACAGTCTCTTGGACACCGGATCTCTACAACTCTGTTAAATATTCCAATGTGAAGAATGTGAGGAAAGAAAATATTAGGAATTGCCCAGGGACACAGCTAATCCCACAGACATAACACTTGTCCCAGCTGCAGTAGAAGTTACACACATGAGGGACCCAGGCTGGGCCCCAAGTGGGATGAGGATTCAGCATCCCAGAGGAGGCCACAGTACAGGCCTGCTCCTCATTGTCCCACATGCAGGCAGCAGGGCACTGGGACACAGGGGAGAGGGAACAAATGCTCCTGCACTCTTGCTGACAGGGAACAGGAACAACAAGCCTGTTGAAACAAACAGAAAGAAAAATAACCCGAGCCCTGGCAGCGACTGCTGCCTCTTTACATCCGTGACCAGGTGTCCCTTCTCCTCTCTGTCCACCTCTAAATGCATGTCCTGTGTCTTTCTCTGTTGCTGCTTTCTGATCTCCTCACAGTGCAGAGATGTCACAAAAATGCATATTTGGAAATTCCAAATGTCACTGCATCAAACAAAACCCACTGGTGTTTACCAGGGAGAGGGCTGCCTACAGATCCCCTTATATTCCTTCTGTGGGGGCTTGTCTTGGTCTTTATGGTGCGGCAAACCCAGAATAGCTGAGGGCAGAATGGGACCCTGACTGTGGTTTTAACTGAGCCCTGATTCCTTTTTTGTCTCTCTGCATATGGATGTAATATATATTCACAAGGCTTATTTTTTTCCTACCATTTATATTTTTTTTAAATTTCCAGTCATGGAGTTCTCTGGACAAAACAATTATGATCCAAATGTCCTGAGAACAGTCTCCAATGAAGCAGTTTTCCTGAACATGTACAGACAAAGGAAATTATTTCCTTACTGAAAGAAATCACTTCAAAGTGCCCAGACCAGACCCCACTCCAGCTCAGGTTTCCTTTCTGTGTCACATCTTGGACAAGCGCTCTCACGGAGAGCCATGCTCCTTTTGCCTGGTTTGAATTTAAGCAACACTGGGCACAGGGCAATGGCAGCTCACAAACCAGCCCGGCCACCTCTTTTCTCCCTTCCTCCACCCTCCCCCTTACAATAGGTCCTTCCTCCTGCACGGTGCTTGTCGCCTCTCCAATGTCAGTAAAATTCTCTGTGATGTGCCTCTAACTTTCAGTGCTCTGGGCAGCTCTGTTTATCAGCCATTCCAACCAAGCTATGTCAATCCGATGCATCTCCTTTCCTAAAACTCAGCTTGAGTCAAAAACTCTCCCCAGTTAGTCATGATCTTCCTATCACCATCTCTTGTGAAGGTGAGGTGGAGGGCAACAGTTCTCGTGAGGATGAAATGGATTGAGAATGATTTTGTATGACAACTGCTGTGGATCCAATATCTTTCTGTTGGTGTTGCTTACAGAAACAATAATGCCTGGAAACCATCCAATACCTGTGTGTTGGCCCATCTTCAACACATGCCAAATTTTTCTCTTGTGGGACAGCCTGGGCACAGCCCACATATATTTATGTGTGATCTAGTCAAACTGTGATCTATTTTTGCCAGTCTCCTGAGCATAGTCTCTCTTTCCACATTCTGAATGTCATCTCAAGCTGTAAGGAGGCTGACCGCTCCAGGAAGGGTCAGAAGGCAGTGCCTTTATGCACCTTTCTTTCTGTCCGTGCAGAGTGTGGGGCGTGGCACTCACATCAAAACCTCACTTTTTGAGATGTTGGGAGGAGTGTGGGGTTCATGGTTTTAGCAGAATTAAGTAAGCACCACAGCATGGATCTCTTACTTGTGGGAGAAGAGACCTTATGTCCAAAGAGACATTTTATGCCTGTGACACCTCTCTCCTTCACCAAGATAATCCTTGAAAAGTTTTTTTCCTTCCATGGATTTGGCATTGCATAAAAACTTCCATCTCCTTTCCATTCAGAGCAGTATTGCACAGCACTTCTGTGACTGCTGAACTCTGCAGAGGACTCATCCCACCGCCACATAACCTGCTCTCAGCAATGTCCAGGTACATTGAAAGAGGGCAATAAAATCTCCCCTGTCCCTCAAATGGCCTCTACGCACTGGCAAAATACAGCTTTCAGTATTCAAAGAAAGAATTTGGGACACTCATGAGCTCCATCATTAGCCTAATTTTGTTTTTACTACTAAAAGTTCTCCAACCTTGGTCCCACGGCTACCACCTCTGACCTAGTTAAACACCACTTGACTAGGATGTGTCATTGTTTTACAACTCAGAGTAGAGCAGAGATCCCAGAGTCTTCTGGCCAGGGCTGGGCTGGCAGTGGTCTGGTTTGAACTTTCAGACCACACCTGGAGCTTGAGTAACAGGTAATGGCCAACACAATATCCTACCTGTCCACACCGAGGAGCTGTCTGCCACCTCATGGTACCCAGAATTGTGTCACCAATCTCTAGAGACCAGCACCTACACACAGACTGGCAGGTCACTGGGACCCTGCTCTCCTACCCTGCATATCAAATCCAGACCAATAATCCCCCTTCCAGCTCCAGCTCCAGCTCCAGCTCCAGCTCCAGCTCCAGCTCCAGCTCCAGCTCCAGCTCCAGCTCCAGCTCTGGCACTGCCTCTGTTCCCAAAGCCTTGCTTTATGCTTCTAAGAAGATACAAAGAACATGCTCCTACTGTGGTGCAAAAGCCCTGCTAAAGGAAGCCTTTAAATTCTTCTCAGGATCCCCAACAGGACAGCCTGCATTCCAGCACTTACTCCTGGTTATGATACTTTCCAATATTACCTCCATCAAATCCCTGAATAAACCCTGGAAAAACCCCAGGGGGAGCTGCCCAAGCATGATATAATGCCAGTGCTCTGCTCTCTGTGAAGCAGACAGGTAGGTGAAATTCAAGGTTATGGTCACTACAGCCAAAGGCCAGGACATTTAAGAACAGTCTTGCTTCCTCCAGTCTGCTGTACGAACTATTCTTAGCTGGAAGCTTGAGCTGAATGCTCACTGGGCACTCCAGGTTCACACCTCTGGAATATGCCCCTGACAGAAATATGCTTCAGCGTGAACTTGGCCGCATTTAGAAGAAGCTGCAAGATACACCTCTTTCCCAGACCTTTCCATCTGTTTAAACTGTGAAATCCTGGGTTCCTCGCTGTCTGGTCAGATTAAAAGCTGCTGGCAGTGGGGGAGCATGACAGTTCATTTCTCTTACTTGGAATGATAATTACTCAACGTAATCCCCATAAAACAAACTCATAATCTTCAATGATGAGTATGTGTTAAGTGCTCATAGTAACTGAAATAAATTAGAAGAGGTCATTAATAATAAACCATGGTCTGGATTACAGCAGTCAACAGTGCACAGAACAGCAGAGCTAGAGCTGATAAAGGAAAGTGGATCACAGTCCTCCACACTCTGCAGGCATGATGTTGTAAGGTTGGAGATACTGGATCTCCAGATCCAGTCATTCTGGATCACAAGAATTCAGCTGTGATTTAATCATAACATGTGCATTGTCTGTGAAGAAAGAGGTGAAATAAAGACTGGTTATGGTAGATGCAGAATGCTCTGAGTCCTCCCGCACAAGCCAACTAAATCTTGCTGGCTGCTTCACAGTCCACTTGAATCCACTAGGATTGCTACGACAGGTACTGCTGGGAGAGGACTTTCTTTACCTATGCTGCACCATTTCAGATTCCTCCATCTTAGGAGCTGCCAAGTGGATCTAGCTGTTCTGCACTAGACATTTCTCTGTCTCTGGTGCACTTGGGCCATTATCTGGATTCTTGGGAAAATGTCTTTGTTCTCCAGGTTAGTGTCTCTTCCTAGACACCAAGGTAAATTTTGTGCATGCACAAGATGGATTTGGCAATGCTTCTCACTGTGCAAAAACTCTAACTAGGTTTGTGAGCTCTTTCCCAGCTGAAGTCCCAGCGGCCATTTCCTCACATCATGCCAAGGTTACAAGAAGGTTAAGACCAGGAAGACACAGGAATGGACACCTTTGTGGGAAGCTGACACAATTTTGGTAGTACAGCTCACTGGTAACTGGATTGGTGTTCCTGGTGTACCGAATAGGACTGAAATTTGGAGTTCTTGCTAAAATTAAAAATAAGTGGCTACATTTGTACAACTTATATATGAGGGATTGGAATACACAGCAAAGCTCAACTATCACTTTCCTGTTTATATTCATGGATTGCTGTTTTTCTAGGCTCAGCTCTGGTTTTGCTGATGAGCTAAAATATAACCTCCTAAAACCCCAGTGGAGCAGCATTTAGTAAGTTCTTTCTTTAAATAATATTTCAGCCAGGGGATTAACTCCTATTTGCACATACAGCTAACCTGGAGGGAAGGCTCGGTGAGCAAAAAACCCTGGAGGGAGAGGACATATTTGCAGCAGCAAAGACTCTTTCCACTCCTGCTGAGGTGGGGGGAAATCCCTGCCAGCCGCAATGGGAGGCAGAACAGGCCCATCTCCAAAACATGTAAAAAATTATCTGAGAGCAATTTCAATTAATTACTGCTCATAGCAGGGGGAAATGGCCAAAATGACTGTGTCTGTAAGGGTACTGCCCCCACAGAGGACTGCGTGCAGCTCTGCAGCTCCCCTAGTCATGCTCCAAGCAGCTCCGTGCCTCAGGCACACCCTCCCTGCCTTCACAAGCACGGAAAGTGTGATGAGACCATGTCTGCTTCGATGTCCCCTAGAATAATGTCCCCTGCTTGCCCACTCACGTGCTGGCCCGCTTATGCAGATCTGCAGTGGGGTACTACTCTTCCCTCACCAGTAGTCTGGACTGTGTACCCTAGAGAAGACATTGCTCCTACAAAGAACCTGAAAACATTAGATCTGTGACTTGTTTGTCTGCAGGGTCCCAAGGGACCTTAAGGGAACTGGGGTGCAAGGGGTCCTGCTCTTGCACTTGGGAAACCTCACAGGACTGGACTCTGTCTAGCCCAAACATAGGATTTCAGCTCTTCCCCTGAAAAGAGCAGTATCATAAGCATATGGTTAATGACTCATCCCAAGTGGAAAAACAGCGTTTGTTATATTTTATGAAAATTTTATACATCTAAGGTACTCTACATCTGTTGCTATTTAGGCTGACATGTATGTAGAGATTGGCAGAACAAGTTCTCTGTAGGGATGACTGAACTCCAAACCAAACCACAGAACTTTCAAACACTCAGCCTGCTTCTTGAAGGGGAATGAAGGAAAAAAAAAAAAGAGAATGTTTTTCTGCTCTGTTGAAATGCTGCCTGATGACTGAACAATATGCAAGGAAGACACTCTTTAGTTCTGTCTAATCCGCAATAGAAGAGGGGCTTATTTATGGAGAGGAGCCTTTCTTCACAACATTGCACATCTCAAGCAAACTTGTCTCTGTGCCAAAACTTTCCCCAGGTTGCTCATGAGAAGGTCAGAAAGGTCAACTCCTTGTCTGACTCCTGCTGCTCCTCCCTGTATCTGTTCTTGTAAAACTCTCCCTTAGACCTGCTCCTGTCTCCCTCCTCTCTGGCAGCAAGCCTTTCTCATGGTGGGGCTAAGGGTTCTTCTTAAATTGTTCATGCATTTGTCTCACAGCAGCAGCAGCATCTGGGTGGCAAGAAGGCAGGGAGCCTTACTGGTTAGCCTGGAAGTCTTCTGGGGTTTCTTGGGAAGGCACTAAATGAGTGGACTTCTATGGAAAGTCATGTTTTCCACTCTGCATCTGTGAGTGTTTCTAAGGTCTCCGGTGCAAAATCCCCTGGGGCAGAGGACTAAGTGGTGAAAACAACTGAGGACATGCCTGTATGGTCCAACTCACTCCTCTGCAGAGAGCAAGATGGAGCAAGCTGTGAAGAACTGCTTTCTCAAACATGTCTTATTTATTAGCCATGCCAGCCCAGTTCTGCCAGGATAATTACTCTGGGCACAGCAGCTATCCTGTGCCCAGCTCCCAGACTGGCGCAGTCCGTGTCTGCTCAGGGATCCTTCAGCTGTAATCTGTTTCTAATCTAATCCCCAGAGCACAGGGCCTGGAAAATAAAGTTCTCTGCCTCCAGCCATGCTGTGAGGCTCCCTGCTGTCTCTCTACATGTGTGTCTGGGACGAATTAACATGAGAACCTAAGAAAGGCCATAATGGATCAGACCAAGAGTCTGTATAACCCAGTGTTGTGTTTCTGCCAGTAGCCAAAAGGAGAAGCTCACAAAAGCATATAAAATGATACCTCCACCAAATGCTCCCCCAGACTCCAGCCATTAGTGGTGCAGAACTTCCAGACCAGGGGTACTTTCCACAGATTTATTGATCTTCAATGCATTTGTCTGCCGTGAAACAGCACAGTCTCCCCAGAAAACGATGCAGACATTTCAAATTGGCCACATTTTGGAGCAAGGAGCCATACAGCTCTTCCTGTGGCTTGTTTTGAATCTGCTTCCTGCAGATACTTTCCACTTCATGCTTCTGAGAAGGATCATTTCGGGCCCAGAAATCAATCTGTGCCTGAAAAACATATATGACAACAGAGTGACTGGTCAAGAGGCAGCATTGCCAGTGGAAAGTGGTACTTAAGGCTGGCCATTTATTGATGATAATTTTCCAAATAGGACAATGGTTTGGTTTGGTGCAGTTTGGATAACAGAATCAGTAAAAGAGCTTTAGTGGTTAATTCAGTCATGGTGAATTTAAGCCAAATAAGTGGAAAGGATAGGACAGTACGAGCTGGGCAAGACTGAGCATACAGGCAGGAGCAGGGAAGTCCCATGAAGGAGAAGGACATGAGAGCAAGGTGGATTTCCTGGCAGGAGTGGGAGCACAAAGGTATGAGTGCTCTACAGGGGCAGCTGAGGTGGCTTAGTTTCTAGCCCTAAGGAGCAAGGAGGTCATGAAGGTGAACGAGACTTTGGAAACTATTGGTGAATGAGAAAAAGCATGCTAGGAGCTTTCTTGAGAACAAAAGCAGACACCAGATGAGTCTGTGATTTGTTTAAGTGTTGGATCCTACCTTCCACCCAGTGCCTTGTTTTTTCCTGATTCATATGGAAGCAGGATCTGAAAATCTTGGAGTTGGTGGAGCCCTATCCAAGCAGGTGAGGACTGGGTCAGGAGACCAGAGAAGGTGGCATAGAGGTACTGATATGAGAATTCACAAGTCCTACCTTCAAGGGTCATTCCAGCCACTGCTATGAAACCCAGCAGTTTCTTCTTGAATAGAAGGGTTTTTATAATTACTGAACAGAAAGGTAATGGGGGTAAGGTGGGAAATAAGCTGGGGGTGCTTTTTCCTGCCAATCTGCAGTGCTAAGCCCTACAATCAGATGAATGGCACACATCCCTGTGTAGAGTGGACCCAAAAGTCTGGTGATCAGTCAGGGTAAATCACTGTCCTCTCCCCATGTTCTTTAGTTTTTGTGTGAGGTGGGATTGGGTGTTGCTGTCATGAATTTTCTTTATGGAACTGACGAGAATCTCATAACCTAAAGGCCAGGCATACATTTTGGCTGCCCTTAGGGCTCATTATGGCCATCAACTTGCCTTGGAAACAGTGTATGGACTCTTGGACATGACAGGCAGGATTGGGTTTTGACTGATACTGTGATCTTCTGTCAGAAATGCTCAGAGGAAAAGCATCAAAATGGTGATAGCCACTCTCACTACCATGCTATCTGATGAAAGTGCAGGTATTGCAGCAGCCCAGGAATGATCTTATCTCTGGCCTGTGTCAGTTATGGATTTGCACTGGCTCTGAGATTGAGACTAATATTGCAAACTTTCTTGACTTCAACCCAAAAGAATGGCATCTTACAGGCATTTATGTTTTCCAAAATTAGCTCCTCCATTTTTTTTTTATCAAAAGCTAATTTATTTTCCCAGTTTACTTCTTTAACAAATGCTTTGGTGCTCTTTTGGCAGCATATATCCGCTATGATAATAACTTAGTTTCTATACGGAAATAGCTTTGTCTGAAGCTTTCTGGCTAACAAAACAAGCAGGATAACTTTGTCGTCTCCACCCAGCACATAGTAGACATACAACAGTGTTATGCAATTTGACATGGCTGGCTGCTCCACCAGCAAAGGCAGAAGCCAGAAAGATCCTTCTCCTGCTGTAGCTGGAGATTTTACCACTGTAGGATGTAGGAGTACCAACAACATTGTGTAAAGACAGATTTCTGCTTAAGTGGACATACTTTTCTGTCAAAGGCTTTCTGGTATCTCTCATAAAAGCCCCTCATTTGTACTGCATCTTAGACAGAATCTCTCCCAAATGTCAGTTTGGCATGATATCTGAAACAAAGAACACCCATCCCTGAAGACCAGTGGTTTTATAGGCTTTAAAACTAACAAATTATCTTTCTTCTTAGGCGTAACAGCAGGCATAGTCTACCAAATCCTTTTAAGTAATCAGTTGTGCCTCAGAATCTGAGAAGTATTTGAGAAGCAAGTTTCTTGCCATTAACCCTTTGAATAAACTCAAGTCTGCTCTCTGCCTCTCAAAGTGACCTGAAGGAAATCAAAGAACAATATGAAAAGAATGAACACAGAACACACCAATCAGTGTCAGCAGTACTGCTGTTCTTGCCTTTGGTGATGGGTCCACAGTACAGAATTATTAGACAACTCAAATTACTACTGAAATATTTTAATACTGTGCCTTTGCATCTGAAACTGATAAAAATCTTGAGTGGAGTGGCTCAAGAATGCATTCACATGAACAAAATAATGGAAAATACATTTAGCAGTCACATGAATAATGTAACTCCCTTCTTGGAAGGATTATGAAACTGTAGTTTCTGCATTCCTTTGACTAAAATTTGGCTTTAGTGAAGCTAATGGCTAATCTCAGTCTTGGCCTTCTTCGAAAGTATGAAAAAAGATAACAATTCCTGCTTTTCCATATTAAAAAAAAAAAGCTGAAAGCTATTTGCAGTGGACAAAAAGCTGCCAATATAGTGTCTAATTTAGCAAATGATTAAAAATTAAGAAGTGTAGCTATAGATCATCAGAACAGTGAGGTATGTCATAAAGGGCAAGCATATAAGTAAACTAACTTGCTCTGTCAGAATCTAAAAGAACTTCTCAGTCATCTAGGATATGGAGAAGTTAATTGTACTTTAAAAGGGAAATTAATTATCACTTTAAAAGGGAAATTACCTTTCCTGTAGTTTTGGGGTAGATTGGGGTAGATGATCCACTGTAGCACATAAATGTCCCAGTTTACACTAGGTTTGAGGTAAGAGCTTCAGGCTTTGTGGCCCTGTCCTTTTCTAGCAAGCAATCTCCATTAGAGTGTGTCTGATACCAGGAACACTGCCAAAACCTGTCTCACATGATGTGTCAATGGAAGCCTTCCTAAAATTGTATTTTCCCCTCTTAGCTATGTTTTGCTCTTCATTTGACTCTAAGGGTAAATGTGATTATTGAGATATGTGAATTTGCTAGAACATTGTAGAATACAAAGTGGCATTATGTCCCATGATTAAATCTGATGCTGACCTGCTTGCCTCAGATTAGCTCAGTTTTCACTTCACCTGGTCCAGATTTATGGCTTTATCTTTGTCCTGCAGGTTTCTAACCCACAGGCAACAAAACTGAGAGAAAAATATGCCATTATCCCAAGTTTCCACAGGATTGTGATAGCCAGCTCCACTGAAAAGATACTTCCTGGTTTAGCTAGGTACCTCTTCCTGTTCTTCTTCAAAAAAACCCAGAAATTCTAGAACTTCTCCCCTCAGTTCCTTCCTCCTTGTCCACAGATACCACGTATTTCCTCCTTCTGCTTCTTTCAAAGTGGTGGTTACCACTGCAGTTGAAGTCCCACTTGCCACATCCTCAGAGTCTCTTTTTCTTTTCCTCCACTGTTCTGTTGTTTCTTCTTCTTCTTGCTCACTGGGGTGGGCTTGAGATGGCACCGGCATCTCTTCTTTCTTAGCTGCTTCCTGAAACAGTCCTTACTTTTTTATGTACCCAGTACTCACAGCTAAGAACAACTACCACTGCAGCCACGTGCCTTCTGGTCAGTCCTTTTTTTTTTTTTTTGAGTGTTCTTCTCTCATTTGAACTATAAACTGTGTCAATGTTGGGTTTTTTTTATGTTGTTGTTGTGTGGAAGCTGCCACATAGTAATACTATAGATATTATCAGAAAAGTCTCCTTCTTTTTTTATCCTTTTATCTTTTCTCCTAGAACTGTGATCTCTCTCCCTTTTGAAACCTATTCTGTCTTTCTAGATGCAGTTCCAAAAGTAATAGTGACACTTTTTAACTTCATTTGTTCCTTTCTTTTTCACATCTGAATACTTTTGCTCCGTTTGTAAAACAGCTTCAGATCTTTGTTATTTTAGACTGTAGTTACACAGTCATGACCTATTTATTCTTCCAGCTCTTGCCAAGATTACCAAAACCACTCATATTCAACCAGTGGGCTCTTTCTTCCTTGGCAATACATGGTCTGGATCACTCATCAAGGGAAAGAGTACTGTTACCACTGGAGAGCACTCTCATACAGCTACAAATACTGATTTATGCCCATCAGCTCCCTACTTTATCCCATTTTCTACATTGTCTGAAACATCTGGCAGGTATTTTAAGTGTATGACCACCATTGGCCATTAGAAAAGCTGGAGGAAGTTTTTTTGGATGCTCTTCAGAAGACTGGATCCTGTTACGCTACCTTCTGTGTTCACTTCCTTTATGTGCGTGTGGGACAACAGCACAGAGTTTGCCACTGGAGGTGGTCTGAAGGCTGAGGGAAGCCTTGAAAGCTTTGTTTCCTGCCTTCTTAACTCATACTGTAAAGGGACCTGTGCTTTGTGGATTCTAAGAAGTCATCTTACCAACTGCAATCATTGCAAAAATTCATTTCCATCACTTTCTCCATCTGTTGCCACTTTTTAATGAGAGAGGAGCAGTTCTGTGGTTTAGTGGTCTACCAGCAATCAGTGATGGCTTTCCTGAAATTTACCCAATTAAGAGTTGGGTGGGTGGCTCCAGGCTGGAATTTCAGGGGCATTTACAATGCAATTTCAGCTGATAATGCTCTTGTCTATCATGGGATCATTGCAGTTGCTCAAGGCATTAGCAGGCAGCTATCACATGTTCCAAAAGCTGTCTCATCTCCAGGCTGAACCAGCCCCACTCCCACAGGAAGTGCTCCAAACCTGGCTGTCTCCTATGGCATCCACTGATTTCACTCCAGTTCAACATCTTTCTTGAACTGGGGTGGTGGGGGGAAAAATTGAGAACAGCATTTCAGTTGTGGTCCAACAAGTGCCAAGTAAAGGGGAGTAACTGACACCCTACCTCTGCTCCTGTGAGCACAAACAAGGATGTTGCCTGCCTGCCTAGTTGTCAGGGGAATTCATAGTGGATTGCAGATTCGTGCTTAGCCTAAAGTCCACCAGGACCCCAAGGCGGTCAATACCCAGACTCCTTTACTACCTTGAGTATGTCTGTGGTAGTCTGGAAGAATGTTTTAGTAACCTGCTTGAGCTAGCTTGGCTTGGGATTCTCTGGACTTGATGTAACATCCTGCAAAATACCCAAAGAAAATTTAGATTACTCTAATGGGCTATTTTGTACCATCATTTGAAAACAGGAACCATCCGGGATGGGGATCAAGTCTTGTGAAGATATATTTCTAATGGCAGAACCCTTTATCACTCTGGACATTTTCTGAAAATTATTGCAATCCAGCTTGACTATGAATCAGCAGTCATTAAATCTTACATCGTGAGTACAAGAGGCCAGATAATACATTTTGCCAAGGTCTCTTCAGTACTTGCTGGAATGCAATAGCTCTTTAGCCTCTTTTGAGTGATGCATGTCACATACTGCACATAAAAAAATGTACGAGTGCTCCATGTGATCATACCAAGCCTCTGAAGACTTCTTTGGCTCTTCAGTTGCTTAGCTCAGATTCACAAGTGGGACACAGCGCTTCGTTCTTCAGCTTGCATGGAAATGCTGACTTGTTTAATTTAAGAATTATTAGTGGGATTTTTAGAAGGGCCTTAAGTGACTTATGAACATAAGCCCCATTGAAAGTCGAATCCTACTTTCCATAAATATCGACCATATTTCTTCTGGTAAAATGTTTCTGGCTCAAGGGCCTCCTGCCAAAAACAACCTGTCTCCATTTCTAGACAACTTTCACCCTGCATTTTTGATATGTGCAACATCCCCACGGAGCACAGCGTTGCAGGTCAGGAAATGAGTGTGGAACAAAAGAAGCGTAGGAAGCACTGTCGACTGCGTATCTGACCTGGGAGACAAGACACAGCGTGGCTGCGGCTGGGCTGTGAGAGCTGCAGCCTCCCTGGGACTCCAGCCAGGAAATTGCACAAAGCCCAGAGTGAGAGACCCTCACTAGTTTTTTTTTCTTCACATTGACAGATGTCCCTCTCTAGCAACCTGTCATATTAGAGAGAAGTTACAGAGGTGACAAAAAATGTTAGTCGGGAATTGTGCCTCTTTCTCTGACTGTTTCCATTGTCTGTTTGCTGAGAGAAGATAGGTGAGCTGCTTAGGCACAGTCTGTGGGCAATAAGAGACTGGGGACAATGAAGTCTGGAGCTGGAAAACACAGGAGAGGCAGGAAGTTCTATGTCCTCTTCCTTTCTCTAGCCCCTGCCCATACTGGCTGTTCACTCTAACTCAGCTGATTCTTCCCTTTCCATACATGCTCATTAAACATCTCACTGACCACGGTAGCTGTTCCAGAGTGATTTGAATACCCAGACCAAATACCTGATCAACTCAGGTTCTTTTCCACAAAGAGAAATTCAGAGCAAGGAGATGAAGGGAGCTACTGTGTCACCAGTTGGAAAAACAAGTATTTGCTAAGGTCCTTCTGTGTTCAGGGTGTCATCAGCACAGGCATTTTTGCATGGCGATCATTGGGCTGCTGAGCCTTTGACAGGGAAGCATTTGCTGCAGTGTTGCAGTACCTCCCATCCTTAAAACAGATGGGTATCACTTCTGAGACACCTTAATGTTACCTCAGGTTGGATTCCTCCAATAGTGAAGGACTACAAATGCTTTAAAAAAAATATAAGTCCATGACCTGAAATGTGTATAAAAGACAACAAGTCTTTAGACATACAACTAATAACAAAAAAAAAAGAGCAAAACTGTCATCACAGTGGGTAGAAAAGGTGTACAAAAGAGCGCTGGTTTAAAAAGGGGTCAGTTTTGGGGACAGTGTGGGCTATATAGGGCTGTGAATACAGAAGATCTCAGCTTGGCTTCAAGAAGCTCTGGTCTTCTCATAATTTAGATGAATTCTGGCTGAAGGATGCCACAGAGCTCCCCCTCTCCTAGTGATCCAAATCCTCTTACAGCAAAAATAAGGAGCGAGAGAGAAAAATTAGATAATCCCCAACCATTACCTGAAGACTGAGTTTGGATCTCCCAGCCCAGAAGCTCCCCTGTGCCTCTGGTCACATGGTATAGATTGACCCCATGGGATCTGTTCCCACCTTCTTAGATGGAACAGGTAATCCAACAGACTAGAAAATATTCCTGAATGACACATTTTTGGTAAGCATAAGCTCATTCTCTATAAAAGAAGAAAAGGAAGATTTAAGAGAGAAATAATGGAGGAAAAAAGTAAGTACACCTTTCTTGGTTTGTATTTTATTTTTGGAGAACCAGACTACTACATTTCTGCTATACTTTCTTAACAGATACCAGGAGACTTTTCCGAGGTTATTTTTGGAGCCATTAGATCTCATTCTTTCCTGGAGCCCTAGCCAGGTCAACAACACTAAGGAATGACTATTTGTGCCCAATGAACTCTGCCTCTCAACCTCTGTGTCCTGTGGAGCAGGCACTGCTGTTTGAAAGAAGTCTAGAAGGGTTTGTTTTGGGGTTCGGCTTGTTTCCTCAGTCCCCTTGGAAAGTGACCATGGCAATTAGAAATATTAATTGAGCTGCACAGAAACTCAGCCAGAAACTTGTTCTCTCCTTCAGGGAGCAGCCACGGAGACCTGGATGCCAGCTGAGGTCTGTGAGGTTTAGCAGGCTGCTAAAGTCAAGGACGGCAGCCAGCTCTGCGCTGGGGACACCAGCCATGCTGCTGGCTTAAGGCTTGTAACGCCAATGTGACACAGCATCCTCACATGCGTGCTCCTCCATGCTGGGCCTGGGTGCCTAGGGGCTCCCATGTGCTGCTTCCAGACTGGTCTGTGCTGGTTCCCAGCCTGAGAAGTGCCTAATGAAAGTGAGACTCATGCTTGCAAGAGCAATTCTGAAATCCCAGCCCTGCTGGCCAAACCACCTCTCCAACTTCTTGTGCAGCCACTGGCACAAGGGAGGGCAGGAGGAGCCAAGATCTCACTTTTTTCATCTCTGAGAGCTTTGGTTTTAAACCTGTAACCTGGGGGAGGAATATGCAGGCTGTCCCCTCTTGTGCTCTATATTTTTAATATATAGTGGGAGATTCAGTAAGCCATTACTTTCCTTTTCCCCTCCTGTGTGATTAATTTTGCAAAGGAGTCTGCCTATGACAGAAATAGTGACAAACACAAGCAGCTCCTCACCTGCTTTCCAAATGTGCCTTTGGGGCCAGCCCGTGAACCATTCCATCATGCTGATGAAGAGTCACACAAGCAGCTTCCACCACCCTTGGAGGGCTTCTGCCTTCCCTCTGCCTCACTGTGGTGCACTGAGGTGGAAGCTGGAGCAAAAAAAAAAATGGTGCACAGGTGACACCACCTGACTGGCCACTGAGAAAACAGATGCTTGGCTTCACACACTTAAGGGGTGCCCTCTTCCATGCTGTTAGGAATATCTCCCTATCAGTGGCTGGTGGGATAGTGACACAAGCACAAAAGGCACTCACCCTCTGACTTTATTTTACTTTTCTGTAGCTATAGCCTTAAAAAGTCTGGAAATTAATGCTAAATTAATTATGCTTCAGCCTAGATTCACCATCATGAAGTAGTCTTCTAGTTGTTCCTGTTCCCAAAATCATATTGTATTTAAAACTGGCAGTGAGCATTAGCTATAGTCATTTTGTGTAAATGTTTTAGACAAAAGCAAATTCCACAGGTGATTGAATTTTAGCATACACCAAAACACAGGTGTCTTGAAGGATTCAAGGTGCATAGTGACAGGGACTGGTTAACATCAGTAGCTGAAGAGATAAAAAGAGCACTAGGAACTTAAGGAAAGCAAGTGAGCTCCCCAAAGGTGATTCTTAATGGTTTTTCAGGTTTCATATTTTTCATATTTTCCTCCTGGATATAAATATCCTGCTCCATATGCTGTTTTGCTAAATGAGGCGCAGAAAAAGGAAATGTACATCTTCTCTCTTCAGTGGGCACTTCATGTGTAGTGACCTCCACGTCTGCCTCACCCTGAAGAGGAGTCCCTTGAGCACACATGGGCCTTCCAAATTTCCATGAGGGAAGGACAACTTTTGGTTTGACAAAGCCTCTTTTTGCAGGGTGCCACCTTGCTGTACCTGCTGCACGAGTGATCCTCACTCACCCCAGGCCTGGATGCTGCAGAAGAAGAAGAAGCTCTGCCATGCCCAAGCCACTGAAGGTGGTATGAGCCTGCACAGGCAGCTGTTTTCCTGATGTCATCATGCTTTAGTACAGACCAACAACCTTATCTGAAAGCCCTGCCTTGTGCATTCATCAACCAACCCCAAACATTCCCCAAGTATTATGGATATTCGGCTACCAAAATCTGAGCACTGCAGAGAATCCTAACCTCATGTTTTTATCTGCCTTCTCTGTGCCCTGTATTCATCAATGCCACACATTAGAGGGCAGGATGAGGAATCTCTGTGGCATCTTTAACACAACACAAGAACAGTGGCTTTCTTATTTCTAGTTCAGCCTTTGAGGAAAGATATCCTGAAATGGAATACATCCTGATCCATTGGTGATGAATGACATGGATCTGTTTATACAGATGTTTATACAGTGTTAGTTAATTGTAATTATTTATTGTTCCAAATTCCAAAGCAGCTTGCAGCATTGCAGAGATCTGCTAAGTAATCAGTGTTCTGCAGAGATGCTGTGAACATTAGTTTCTAAAGTATAGGTGAGACCCAGCATGAATCTATACCAGAGATTCTCTGCAAAAAAAGTGAAACACGAAACTGAGTTTGCTCTCAGCAGCCCATTTCAGCCTCCACTACTGCTGCAGCATAGGTGCCCTTAGTGTGATGTGGTGGGAGAGAAATTTTAGCATGACACATGGCACAGATGGGTCAGAGAAGGGACATTTTGCACATCTTCTTCACCTCCAGTCTCCCAACTCATCCAACTCCCTCCTGCCTCTACAAATGTTATTTTCTTTTGCTCCATTTTGTGGGCGCTGACAAAGTGCAGGCCTACGGCAATGTTTTTTCCACTTGAAGAAATAGGGAAGCGTGAATTAAGTCTTTCCCTTTGATGACTGCACTGTGATATGTTTGTTTTGGTTTATTTTTATGCAGCTTACATCCCTGTTAATTCAGTCACATTTATTTCTCCTGCTCACCGTCAAGTTTCACCATTATCAGCTTCTGGCTTGCTTACCATCCCAGTGTCACCATCAGGGGCGTGCAGCTCATTCTTTACTCCTCCACATAAAAGCACTTTGGAGGGTGTTGCTTTTGCTGTTCAAATCCTTACAGCTTCATATAGCTGCTGCTGCTGTCCTGCTTTCATATGGGCAACCATATCCTTGATATTTTATTTTATTTTAAATTTTATTTTATTTTAAATTTTATCTGATAATTCAATCGACTATTCCAATCCAAAATCATAGGGGTCAGGCTAGAGGCTATACATTCATTTTCCTGGGATCAGGAAGATGTGAGGACAGTGGTAGTTTGGCTAGATGAAGGGTTCATGCATTCCTCTGTCCTACCTGTGACTGATGGCTTTTGCCAGCTCATGGCCCTCCTTAGCAAGTTGATACTCTTATATTTAATTCTGGATCATTTTGTTCTGTGAATTTTCTAATGATATGTTTTTTAACCTATGTAACCTTGTAGCATCTGCTCTGTCATAAGGAGTTGCCCGGTATAGCCATATTTAGGGTGAAGAAATACCATGTTTTTTTAATTTGAACCTTTTAGCATGTGGCTCTTTCACCAACGTGCTTTTAGTGCTGTGCTTTATCACTTCTGCCTCCATAAGCTAAGAAAAAGACTCCATGCATTTTATTATTTTGGAACAAAACACGTGGTTTTGTAAGTAAAAAGAAAGTGGTCCATAATGAATATGATGTAAAGTGTAAATTGCAAATCAGAGCTGACAATTGAATGCCTGAAAATCCGATGTTGCAATTTTCCCCCTTTCTTTAAGACCTTTGAACAAATCATTTGGGGCTCACAACATCTGAAAGTGCTTAGGTGAAAGTGGCATGAAGAGGTGTGATCAAAGCCATTTTCATAGCAGACATAAAAATCATAGCATATCTGATTTAAAACAGGGTAAGCAAAACCTAACCTGCCTGCTGGAGAAGATTCCATTGAAACTAGTTTTAGCTATCATGAGGCTCAAGTAGAATGTTTGGGACGCTGGAGATTTGGATCTAAAGCGAAGCCTCACCAACAGGCATTTAAATACGCTAGAGACTCTGAGTCTTGCAACGTTATGATGTTATGTATGTGAAGAAAACTCACTTTAAATTATGCAGTCTGATGTTAGGATGAAGTTAAATTGCATACGAAATAATAATTTTCATTATCAGTTAAAAAATCACCCTGCATTTTAAAAAGCTGTTCATAGGCATCTCTCAATGTAGGTTAAAAGAGAAGTAAAAAACCTTACTTTTTAACAAGGTAAAAAATAATGTGTTTAGCTTCAGGCACTGTCTAAACTGCCTCTTTTCTGAGAAGGGAACACAGATGTGTGAGATTCTGGATTTAGTTCCAAGCCAATACTCTTAATTAACTTCAAATTGTTTAAATATATAACATATCTGTGCAGAATGTAACATCCTGGGAGTGCACTGGGCTGTACCCAGGTGTCACTTGTTCCCAAAGTTCACCTGCAGCACCCCAAACCACTGCAAGGGGAAAACATATCTGCCTCATAATGGCAAATTACTTCAATGTGTGCCTCATTTTGGGGCATGAAAAAAAAGGCCAGAAGAGTGTTCATATTGAAAAGAATGCTTGGGACAAGAAATAGAAATATTGGCTAAAGCTTGAAGAGCACATTTTTCATTGCTTTCAAATCACCCTGGGAATGACTGGAAGAAATAAAAGGTACTTAGGAAAGACATAGGGGTTCTGGAAGATGGAAACTGGTCCTAGACTGTAGCTCTCAAGAATAAGCAGTAGGCAATGAGCAAGTAGGGAGACTGGATTTGATTTAAATGGATTCTAGAGATATACAAAATGAAACAGAAAAAAGAATTTTCAATGAGTTGAAATTCACTTTATGTGGCCTGTTCCATCACTGAAAAAGATTCAGTGGTCCACAAGTCAGAAGGGAGTTGACAATGCCTTCCTGTGGCCCCAGCTAAGGCTGCCTGTCTCAGCTCCCAGGGTGTAGATGTCATTTGTTCATGCTGATTGTGTGCTGCACAGATCCTGCGGGCAGGAGCACCAAGAACAGGTCTGGGGGAAGTTGATATCTCTGTCCATTGTGGCAGGTGTGAACAGGGTGCAGCAACCAGCATCTAGAGCTTCCAACTGAGCACCCAGGGTAAAGAAAAATGTTATGCTGCTGCTCACACTATGTTTCATGTCCCCATTATGTACCCTCTGAGGTCCTGAGGAAACTTAGGTGCAGAAGCATGTAAGTGAGAGGTCTTTATCCTGTGCACAGTCAATTGCAAAGAAATCCGATCTATGGAATTTTTGACTTTAATATTATTGTTTTTTTGCAATACATACATTTGTATACACATGCAAGCATACACAAGCTTTTTGTACCTGATTTTTCTCCTGTATTTCAGTGGTAAGATACCACTGTAACTTCAGTAACTTCAGGAGACTTGCTCAGAGCTAAAAGTACTGTAAATGAGTGGATAATCAAGTCTGCAGTGTCACTCCCTCAGTTTCTGGGCTACATGCAGGCAGTGTCCTTAGGACGTATCTGTGCTGAGACCCACACCGTGAGGAGATCCCCAGGCAAGCAGCCAGAGAGCAAACTCTGGATGGTTGTGTCAGTGTGCTATGATGCTATTAATTAGTCCTGAGTTAATTAGCCCTTGCAAGAGGCAGTGTTAACCTGGCTGTATGGCTTTGGGGACCTGTGTAGTGTCTCTGCATGGGATTGTGCCGTGTCATGCCTTGAGGATGTACCATCCCCTTCTGAGACAGAGCAAGATCTGCCACATTTTGCCCCTGTGTCACACAGGTGGGACAGGGGATTTTCATAGGAAGGATGGTCTGTGTTGCTCAGAGGAGCAGTGAGGAAGACCACAGAGTGAAAGGAAAAGGTTGTGGCAAAGTTCTGTAGAGTGGGCCTGAATCACCGGGAGAATTCGAAAAGGTAAGAAGCGGGTTGATTATTTTATGCCATGGAATTAAATGAAACAGACTCAAACCAAAGAAAATAAAGCATTTTCTCATGCAATGTGCAGTTAAGAAATCAAACTCCCTATGCCAGTATTTTGTGTGTGTTGGACATTTATACAGGCTCAAAAAGCTAATTAGACAAATAAAGGAAAAAGCCACCCAAAGCTGACAAATCTCAAGACTCAGTTTAGGCTAAGGAAGTCCTGGGGCAGCAGCCACTTGAGGCCAGGATGTCAAAGAAATATCACTACTCCATGGCTCTAGTCTTGCATTTTTTCCCTGTCACCTGCTGCTGGCCAGTGGTGCTGCCAGCCCAGGTTCGGAGAAGAGTAGAGCTCTTCCCAGGTGGCACTGCCATATTTGTAGCACATCTCATAAGTGTTCCCCTATCTCCAAGGAGCTTCTTGTGGGTAACTTAAAACAGTGTACCTCCACCAGAGCTGTTCAGCTGATAGGCATGTCTTTGAAAGAAGAACAATCAGAATCACAGAGAATCCTGAGCTGGAAGGGACCCTAAGGATCATTTGGCTTTAACACCCCCCTGTCACGGGTAGGGATGGCCACTCATTAGATCAGGTTGCTCAGGGCCCCAAGATTAGGACCACAAAAAAAAAAAAAAAACCACCAACAAAAGGCAAAATCATGTTGTTCTTTTTTTTTCATGCAAGGTTTTACCCAGACTTCAGAAGAAATGCATGCCACCAGCTCATGACTTACACCGAGAAAAATTACAACATAGCCCACAAAGAATATATTGCTTGGATAAAAATTTAGACCAACTCATATCAACTTAAGTAGTGTAGGAATACAGTACTAAACCCAAGACACTGTGTGTATAATTTTGAGAAAAATTCAAGCATGTGTTGCCACAGACAGGTTAGCACCAGCATTTTTGATCTTTAACAAAAGCTCTTACTTAGTAACTTCAAATACTACAGAAAGATCTAGTAGCATCTAAAAAGTGATGTAAGCAAAGAGTTGAGTAGCTGTAATGCTGAGCAGCTGATTGATATTTGTCAGGCTTCCAAAGCTCTGCTCAATCCCTATGTTCGAGTCAAGCAAATGAGAAAAGGAAATTCAGAAAAGGACGATAATTACCGGTGTCTCTCAGCAAAGGCCTTGAAGGTTTCCATATTGGCTCCTGCCTTTTTCAGCCTGACAGGAATTAGCCCAGAGAAACCTTGTGTATGAAAAAGAATTGTGTAATTTAACAACACTGTTCATATGTTCAGGATCTCCTTTGAACAACCAAGCGAGCCAGAAATCTAATGAACAAACAGTTGAATGTAACCTCTGGATAACCCTCTAATCTTCTCCATTCCCCTTGAAAATCTGTGGAGGAAAACACTAGGAGACAACATATTGAAAAGCCTGACCAAGGGAACTGCTGGCGGACAGCTAGGCATGGGTGTTTCTCTTGTTTGCAAATTTTAGCAATTAAGAAAGTGTTGAAAGATTCTGAAAACATGTTATCATTGAGAGAAGAGAGACTCCCAGGATTTAAATGTCAGACAGGAATAGGGTAAAAGACTGATTGGCTTTAGTTGATAGCAAGTCAAAACTAAATTCAGATTTTGCCCTCGAACAACATAAGCTGTCAAATATGAAAGTGAGCAAGTCATTCTTCTTCTGATTTCACAGACTGTGAATACCAAAGCAACACATACCATAATAACAAGGCAGTGTTGAGAGGAGCTCTAAAACTCCATCTGATCCTCCATATGTTGCAAGACAAGTAAGAGTTTCTGAAGGAGACAGAGTCCTCAGTGAGAAGAAAATGTCTGAAAGACTCTGGAGATGGTTTTCTGGGCAGATACCATTAGAGAAGGAAAGCAGAAATAAAAAAAAGCCAGATATTGATTTGGAAAAGCTGTGAATAAGGTTAAATATTTGCAAATAACCCATCAAGAAGCTAACATCTAATCAAAGCCATGGTCTTTCATTTTATGCCAGAAAACTAATTATATTGAATTAAGTCAAAAGAACAAAATTATTTGAAAATAAAATATGTCAAAGGAATCAACATGAATCTTAAATTCATGAGGAATGATGACCTAGCCACCAAATCAAATATGGGTTTGCAAATGTAATTAAGAAAATCAAAATAATTCTGCATCAATCATTAAACAATTAAAGCATGGGGAGTAATGAGGGAAATGATGGCAGTCAAGAAAAAAGGAAACATCTAATAATTGTTTTCTAAAAAAGAAAAATAATGAAAAACTCTGAGAGGTGTGCTTTGCTCTGAATTGAAAATCTCAATGTGCCTTTTGACTCTCAGTTGCTGTTGATCTCTGGTCTCATTGTCTGCAAAGGAAGCTTTGTTTCCACTCATCCTCTGCCCATTATTTACAGAGAAGGACATAATTCACCTTGTGGAGGTGCTGTTATATCTTGGGGCAACCCAGTTTGATCTTGCCAAAGTGACTCAGCAAACAAAGCAGCATAATTTGTTACCGAACTTCTGACCACTCTTTTAAACAAGCCGATCATTGGTCCCACAAACAAGGATGAAGGTTGTCTGAGAACAAGAGTCTAGAATGACACAGAAATGAAACCAGCAGACAAACAAGGAATAAGAGATCATTAGATTGGAGACAGCTAGTATTACTTGGACAGAGCCATGGCTTGTACGGCCATAAGACTGAATGATAAGCATCTTGGAACTACTTCACATTTTAAAACTTAAAGCAAGCACTCTACATTGCTCCCTGAGGTCCATGCAAAAGTAACGGTTTGGTAGGATGCTCAGCAGGAACCCATGCTGCTGGCAAAGTCAACAGCACCATTCCTATAGCAGCAGATTCTTTCCCAATAGCTCATTGATTCTTATTTCTTCTGATTTGGGCATCCAGAAGGTTCACTGCCCAAGTATGACATCTACATCTGAAACAACCATAAATGTGCTTTTTTACACCATCCCAGAGAAGTTGCAGATGAAAATTTATGCTTAGAAGATAATAAATAAAAGAAGCATCACAGACCAGCCTAAAAACCATCTTGACCCTGCTCCTGCTTAAAATTTAGTTACGTGCTAGTAAGAAAAATAATGGCACAGAGGAAATGCCTTTCCCTGCAGAAAAACAGAGTTCTGTCATCTCTTTCTCCTACACATGGACTGGATGAACCAGAAAAGACATTTCACTCTTGGGGTTTTTATTCTAAAACATGTCTAAGGATTAGGATATTACTCACATAGATGATTGCTTACTACAAAAGTCATCTGTTTTATACTTGAAAATAAATAGGCAATGAAATATCTCAATGTATTCCATTTTACCCTTTACTAAAATGCATTTGTGTGCTTAACGTTAACCTTCCCATTCAAATGTCATTAGCTGCTAATTAAGATGTTGATATGCTGATTGTATATCTTGCAGTAGAGATGATTTGCAGGCACTTACTAGGTGTTTATCAAACTCCAGCACACGTATTGGTTTAGCATGTGTGGCACATTTAATTTACTGAACACTGTCCCAGTTCTCCACTCTTTTTTTTTTTCCTGGTACATAATGAGCAAAACATGGCAAGTTGTCAGGAATAACCTCAGAAGAGAAGTAAAAGTAAGTGACATAGGCACTCTTGTGCAAACAGTTTTTACCTATGATTTCAAGAAAGCTTATTTAGAAATCTCTAGAACTATGCCAGCATATTACTAACAAAATGAATAAGCCTTCGGAATTTGTCTATAATTTACACTGTCACATAGTCAGAGACAGAAGCCTCCACAATGTTAAAGGGTTTTACTCAAGCAACTTCCTTGCTACTGGCAAGAAGAGTTTAAATCAGAGAAAGGCAGTGATGATTCTGCTAGTGCAAAAGCAGTTCTGCAACACAGGGTACATTTTCACAGGACTTTTTAATATGATTTATGAATATTTGCTCGCAACATAATTGTCTTTTCTGCTGACATTTTCAAAGCAACACTGTGATTTGTTGGGTCTCCTGAGAGTCCAAGTACAAAACTGATAATTATATTAAATATACATAGACAATAAAGAGTGTGTTTACATAACTATGCCCATAAATATCTGGTTGAACAGTCATTGTTCTCAAAACCCTTTTAAGCAGCTCTCAGAGGGATCCAATTCTAATGACATGATGGTTTAAAAGATGTTGCTCAGTCTTGTTCCATATTTAATTAACTTTCCTTTTTTAAACTTGTGATGGTGGAGACAATAACAAATAGCTCTGAAAAGAGAACGAGCCTTGAAACATGAGTGAGACCTTGTCAGGCTTTTGTGTGCCACACACAGAAGAAGATCTGCACACAAGGGTCGGTGGCCAGGGACTGTCCAGCTCCTGGGGGACTCCGTTGATGTAGCAGGCACAGTTCACTACGACTAATAACAACAGCAACAACAACAATAATAATTAAACAAATCTTCTGCATACAAATAAGGGAAGTGACATAGGGAGGGAAAGTGAATGTATTAAATAGAATTGGTAGAATAGGCCTAAACTTGTTTATTTTTGTGCTGCTGTAGAGCAGTGAAGCAAATACTTTAAAGAGAATGGCACATCGCCCACTAAGATGCAAAGGGCGTGTGAGCATTAATTGAGCACCAGTGTATGACTGAACACATTAAGCAGGAATCAAGGTAACGTTTCTAAATTCAGGGGCAGTCTTATTCTATGGAGTCCTTCACATTGCCTCATCCTAGACAGGGCTGCTACACCAGCACAATATTCTGTTTTCACACCGAGATATTTTTAATTGTCACCAATTATAATTCATTTGCTTTTATGTGTCCTGGTTGTCACAATATTAACATTTGTAAGTCTTTCCCTTTGCAGGCTGTGAGAATCTGTTGTGACATCTCAATAAAGTGGGATTCAATCAAGGTGTGAATGAATTGTTAATCTTGTTATAAATAGAAAATGCCATATGTTGGTAAGGAAGGGACGTCTCCCTTTTTGTGTTGTTGAGAACAGTGGTAATGAAACAAAGTGAGTGGTCATGCCAGAATTACTAATAAAGTCCAGTCACTGAGACATGGAAAGAACTTCAACTTTCCTCCTGCTCTTAAGAAGGAAGGGATAACTATTAATGTGTTCTAAGCAGAATTTTTGAAAGATTTTTCATGGGGTTTGCAAAGTGACTTATAAATCAGGAAAAGTAGTGAGAGCACTGGGCTTGGAGTGAACCAAAGAAATTCTGACAACTTCCATGTGGACTGAACCAGTAAAAATGGATTGGAAAGTCTAACTTACAGGCAACTGGCTACAAACACATTTATGAAAGTACAAATTCCGGGTTTGGGTAGCTGAATGTCATAAAGGCCTAATACATGCTTATTCCTGGACTATCTTTTGTTCAGATAAGGGATCAGTGCCTTTCCTCATAAATTCAGTGCTCAGATATTGTCTGGGTAGGTCACTTCACTTCTGCAGTATAAATTCTCTATTTATATCTGCTTTAGGTCTGGGACATTTCCTAAACATAACTCTGGCAAACAAACAGAAGGACTAATTGCTTTATTAAACTATCACTTAGAGCAGAACTCATGTCCACTTGAAATCCTGGGAATATAGCCTGTCTCAGAGGTAAAAGGATACCTTGTCCACCAGTCAATCCACCCAACTCTTGAACAGATTTATCCTTTTATATTGGGCTAAGGGCACGAGGAGGGGCTTCTCTTAGCTTTTGCTAACCCAGGGCAGAGAAAGGCACTCCACAGCTGAAATGCACACGTGCACACAGAGTGCCTGTCTCTTTTTCCAACAGGCAAGATGATCTGCCTCTCCTGTTGATTTTTCTAAATGCTGTGGTAATTCCCCAAGCGGTACTCAGCTCTCATTGGGAAGTTCGGATGTCTTCCATAATCTATTTAAACAGCTATTTAGGTATCACTGAGAAACCTGTTACTTTAGAAAAGGTAAGAGGATTCCAGCACTTGATACCAGCAGCCAGCTCTCAGAAGCCACCTGGGGCTGCCCTTGGCCACAAGACCCTTCTATTCCCCTGAGCCAACCTCAAGGGACAATGGATGCATGAAGTCTTCATCCCATTTGCTGTTGCTGTGTTTACTGTTCCTTTATTTACGTATCTAGAAATTCAACATCTCTGCATGTTTTGCAAGCTGTCATGACATGAGACGCTAGTAATAGACTGTTTTGCTTGCTAACATATTTTTGACATATTTTAGCTTTGATTATAAGATTGCATCTTTCCTTGCTACCATCTGTCTCAACTCAGTGGCACTCTGGCATTTACAAAAACAGTAGGGTGTAATATTTCTTATATACTTGAACTCTACTACAAACATGTTATTTTCAGTCTTAACCAATATGTCACACTTTCACACATGAAGGCTGAAATGCCTTATATCCTTTAAGGTATCTGTCAAAAATAAAGAACATATCATCACATTCAATTTGGCTGAGATGAGTAATATATTAATGAGAATAAGAATGGGAACAGTTTCTGACTTATAAATAGAACTGGCATTTTACAAGCCTTATGTATTCATGCCTGCATTTATCCTTTTGTCAGCACAAATGAGATATTAATACAAAACCTGGGAATTTCTTTCTTGAATTTAGCAAAATCTGCACAATATTTTCAAAGCTGCAGTATTAAATATGACATATTTTTTTCTTGGAATATCTGGTAGCCAACACTTTCTGACTTTACTTTTCTCTCTGTCCTCCATCTGTAAAGAGTCGAATTGTTACACTCCGCAAACTGGAAATCACACTTTATATCTACCTTGACAGCACTAGGCGAGCAGTTCTAGACATTTGGACTTGTTGTGATGTGTGGCTGTTTAAAGGCAGTATTTCAGCAGCACTGGTTTTCATGGGATTAAACTAGAATTCCAGCAATAGGATGAGATACTAGAATAGCTGGAGAATGCTTTTTTGGCTTTTTTTGTAGGTGAGCTGGAGTAGTGGGGGACAGTGCAGTAGGCAAGGAGAGTTTTTATCCCCTTTTTTCTTCTCCTTGAAGCTGCAGTCAGGAGCCAATTCAGACCTGAGCAAAGGCGTGAGGTGTTGTGAGAGCTCCCCCCAGGGCGTGGTGCCAGTGATCATCACCCCACTGTGAGCACCACCTCCAATTCTGCTACCCATGCCAGAGGAGAGGGTCAGGGATGTCAGCTTAATAGCACTGCTGGCCAGAGCTGTGGTGGCTCCCTCTTGCCAGCACCAGACCCAGCTCACCAGGTGATGCTTCATTTAAATTTACCGATAATTACACAAGCAAGATGTGTGGTGACTCCTCTGGCTACCAATGTGTCAAGTGTGTAAGTATGAAATTGCTGAGACAGACAAATAAAAGAAACAAATAAATCCAGAAAACAGTGGATATCACTCTCAAGCACATATTGCTTTTCAGTGGGCCAGCAAATTTGTTTATACTATTGCATTTATTTCATACCTACCTTTGAGAAAAACAACCTGTTTTACTGAGCAGTGTACAGGTCCTGATACAATGGGATTCCAGATCTTGGTGGTTCTTTAGGTAATATAACAGCAGTAATATTAATGCTACTTTCTAAGGAAAAAGACAAGACACCAAGCACACTCACACATAATGGTAAACTGAATTTATTTCCTTTTGGAAAACAATTCCAGTAATCTCCAGGTTCAGACCGCAGAGTAAACATTAATAACAGTAACATACAGGTTAGTTCAACTGATTCAAGAATTTGGCCATGTGAAATCATTAAGGAAAGTCTTGAACACTCAAAGCTTCAAATGGTATCCAGGAAAAAAAATTCTTTGACAAACTACATAACAACTATTGCATATATGGTAATGCTATCTGTCATATCGCAAGGCTTACAAATATATATACGGGCCTTATTCAACTGTGGGTTCCTGCTCTGTGAGAAAGAGTCTCTTCATATTTTTTGCAAGAATCTTCAGCAATAAAAAATAGTCTTAGATTCATCCGTTTGTATACCAAAAGAGAGATTTCTGGACTGAAGTTTAAACGAAAGGGAGGCCAAACAGAGCTGCAATGGAACATAGCTTTTACTTTCTCCCTCCTCCTTGAAAATGACATTTTTTCTTAAGCTATTTTTTTCTCCTCACACAGTATTATTATTATTTGTATCTTTTCTGAATAGGGCCCAAGTCCACTTGTCTTTATAAGACCATTTTAGTATCAGACAACATAATACATGTGCAACACTTTATATACAGGAAGTCTATCCGGTGCTCAAAAGTTCAAACACATGAACATCCAACAGTTTCGATAATACAAGTTTTATGGTACAATACAATGATTCTGAATAATATACATTAACAATGAAAGTTTCGTGCAAAGAGTAAAATGTGTTCCCTTTTTGTGCCACAAAGAATTCTCTGGAAGAGACGGGCCTTGCACTAACTGCTGTGCTGGGTCATCGTATGATTCTGCAACAAAAACAAAAGAAACAACTTAGTCACAGGACAGGCATTTCTGTATGAAAGAAAGATGCAAAAACAATTTTCCCAACATATCTTGTAAAATGATGGGCTGGATAAAGAGAATATTTTTGACCCCTCCTTGTTTAAACTAGCCAGAAACAGCATAAGTATGGAAGAGAGGAGTTTTTGCCAGCTGTTTCACACCAGTATCCTTTACATGTGCCACAAGAAGGGCAACACAGTCTCTGCAGACAGGGTGTGGGCTGACCTGCCATAGTGAAATTGCAGACCAGGTCAGTGATCCTGGTGTCTGCTTACACATGGCTCATGGTTTATGCATTGCAAAAATGAGAAGTGCATTTGCCCTAAGTCTCATGCTAACTGGCCTGTGCTTCCTACACTGTGGCACTGCTTCAATTGTACCCCTGCAGTAAAACCTATTTCCCCCACATGGTAAGAGAAACTCTGCTAGAGAGCTCAGAGACTGATGAGAAAACAGGAGGGGCTGGCACAGTCTGCCCTTTGGCCACCAAAACCCACAGGTATTTTTCTTCAGGTGAAGGCAGTGCCTTATGTGCAGTAACACAGCATGGACTTTGGAGTCCTAAATTCTTCTTTCCTGTACAAGTAATCACTAAATCAAGCAGCAAACACCAGTTTCACCCTCTTTCCTCCTCACCCCTCAAACAAAATTGACCACTTTCAGAAAGATGCTATTGTGCTGCCTGTACTGGCTCAGATCCTTCACAAGCATTGACCCAAGAGCAAGGGACCAATCCAATACATCTTAAGTTTTCTGCAGTGTACACTGGATCCACAGATAACTAGAAAATGTCTGTGAATGCTGCTTGGACAACAGGGCAGCCACTGATTAGTGATGAATTTTCCCCTTAGTAATCGGGGCCAGATTTGGGCCAGTGACCCAGAGGGCAGGGGTGTCACATCCCATGATTTGCTCCCAGCACATCCAGACCCTTCACTCCACTTTATTAAGTTAATCTGTCTTTAAACCTCTTTGGGCTAACGCACTCTAGGATGAACCTGTTCCCACAAGACAGTCATCATTTACAACAAAGTGAACATCTACTGAACCATACCCTCCAGAGCCACCCATGAAAGGGCACATGAAAACAGCCTCGGTGAAACGAATGTGAATTACAGCGTGACTGCAGACCAGCCTAAAAATCCTCTCTCCCATCCTCCTTCACTCTTCCCTAAACCATGCACGCACACAAATAATAGTTCATGGGACATTTGGCAAGGAAAGGATCTTACAGTAAGACTGAGGAATTTTTAATGTAGTGCCATTCTCAAGATTAAAGGAAAATGACCCAGTGACACTCAAAGATGCAATTTCCAGATGTGAATACAAAATGATTTAATGCTGATGGCAGGAATTCCAGACTGTCCAAGGCCAAAGAGTGTTAGAAAAATACGCTCCACCACTTGATTTCATCTAGTTCCTCATCCTTCCCATAAAATCATTTCAAAAGACTGTAAAGCACTAACAATAGATGCAGCCAAAAATGCTGGCTGGTCACAGGTAATGGGCTCTGACTTTAAAGCACAAAAGCAAGGAAGTTAAGAGTTAAGCCTGACAGTCAGTCCTTTTGTCATCCTGTTGTGTCCATTTATTGCAGCACTTACAGCATAACACCACAGGCTTATTGGAGACCCTGCAGTACCTAGAAACAACAGGACAAGTTAAATATGGGGTGGCAGCCTGAATTCTGATTTTCTTCTCTGCTTCTGAGCAGGTGAAGTAATATACCAATTGTTACATTGCAGACAGATATTTGGGGGGGGGTCTTTTGTTTCTAGTCTACTGAGAGTAAGCATGTCAGTCATGCCCATTTTTTATTTCTTTTCACTAAGTGAAAAATGCATAATCAGTAGGAAGCAGGATGAACAGTTGCATATGAAGCAGTCAAAAGGTGTTTTAAAATTGCAGCCGTAACTCTGGCTGCAATGACATTTTTGATTAGAAAATAAAAATGCCCAAATATGAAGGAGACAAAATAAAGCACAGCATAAGGACTGACTTGCCCCAGCTCTCAGTGTCCCTGACTCCTGTGCCCTGGTGCAAAATGAGATTCTCTGGAGATAATGAAGAAATAATAGGAAAAAACCAAACAAGCGTTGCAGAGAAGAATGAGACAGGGCAGGATAGGAACATGAGGAAATGCTTTGAACAGTTTAGGCCTTAAAAAGGCAACAAGATGTGTTGTAAACAGTCAAAACAAAACACAGTTTCCACAGTAATTAAGGCTCCCCAAACATTAGGGACTAGGGAGGAATACCTATTTGGCTAAGCTGCAAAAAAATACAAAGTGGAAGCGCTTCAGGAACATAACATTGACAAGACAAGCAGGCAAGGGATGGGAGGGGAGAGATAAGAAAAGGAGGAAAATTCTGTAATCCTACAGAGAGCCATATTCCACTCTACCAAAAGCCATCTATTGGAGACCCCATGTCTAAGTGACTGAAAATTGCAAACATTAATCCCAGTTATGAACCGTTGTTGTTTTTATGAGGGGTGTTGTGTTTAAAAATTTAGGGCAAAATTTCTCCTCTATTATCCAGGCAGCAGATCTCGACTGTGATAGTGTCTTTGCCTCGTGTGCAGCGAGCTCCCGCCTCCCTGGCAGTGGGAGATCAGGCACGCGGGGAAAGCGGAATTTGGAGCTCCCGCCGGCAGGGACGCGGCAGGGCCATGGGAGCGCGGCACACCCAGGGAGAGCACAATATTGCACTTGAGATCCCCTGAGTGCCTCGGAGAGCACGCTGCCCTTCACTAAAAACACACTATACAAGCCTGAAACACGCCTCCTCCAGAAACCTCAACTAGCTTGCCTGACTTTGGAGCAGTTAGTACCTCCACTTGCCAAAGAGAAGTCATTTAGCGAAGTACAGGAGGTATCATATGCTCCCCTCCTTTGCCTCCCCCAAATCTGATTGTGCATTAGCACATCTGTTTAATTATGTGTTAGTCTCCCTACAAAGCAAAAATGTCAATTTCCTGCTTAGCCATGGAAAGGGGAAAATATTTTTTCTCAATGTAATCTTTCCTGGACTTCAGCAACAGCTGTGTTCCAATTTCCAAGAGCTGGGATCTCATGAGGAGACACTAGTTTGCAAATACAAATTCAAGCTTTGCATGCACAAAATGGAGGAATGGGGAAGCCGGAGGGGTGTGTGTGTCACTGCATTTGTTATCATGTAGACACAAACCAGGAAAACCCCTACATCCTCAATTTCTATGTCGCAGTGTTACCTGGAAAGCAGGTATATTAACTGGGAAAATCTGAATTTAGTATTTTTCACAAGCAAAAGAAACTCTTTAAGTGCATTTGCCCTATTCCTAGAAATAATTATTTTTGATAGCTGGATCCAGAATCCCAACTGTTATGTGACCTACTATAAAATTACATGCCACCACTTTTCTGGATGAAAATGCTTTGAGATATCCATGTTACTAGTGTTAAGGACTTGAAAACACACAAAGAATTTCAGGATAATACTGTGTGGAAGAATCTCCTTTGCAAACAAATTCAAAAAGGTTTCTTTGCAGAAAGGCTGGAGACAAAAGAGGCAATAATACCTGTTGTTTGGTGCATGCCTTTGTGTTTCAGAGGGAGCATGAGAAGTAATAGCTGGCAAAAAGTTCCCGCCCACAGCATCAAAATTAAAGAAGAAAAAAATACCCACAGATAGCCACAGACTCAGTGGCCCATTAGAATCCTTAATGTGAAATGTGGTTTCATTCAATTTAAATGGGACTTCTCTATTTTATGAGCAGATGAACCAAGACATGGCTGTACCTGACAAACAGTGCAAACAGGGTACAAGTGAAGAGGCATAAAGATGAAATGTAGGTGCATTATTTCAACAGATGGTAACAGTACCACAGCAGCATGTTATTTTTTCCTTAGTTCAGGAACACAAACATGAGTAATCAATCATCACTGATTAAGTAATTATGGTACCCTACATGTTATCACTTATCTGGAATCCTTTATCTATGTACCTTACAGACCATCTAGTATTTTTTTGCTTTCATAAAAATAAAAATCCACCCCACTGCACTGCAATCCAGCTCCAGGTTGTAAAACAGAGCTCCACATTACTATCAACCTTTAAGCGCCACAATTTACACTTTTTTTTAACAAAAGCAATTGGTTTCCAACAGTCTGGATAATAAGTCTTTTGACCTGCATTCTTCTTTGACCCATTAAGGTCACCCCTGTGCTCGGGCATATAGCTGACTTAGGAAATGCCTGCAAGTCCTGCATTTCATCTCCTGCCCACTCAAAATAAAGCTTTCTTTAAATGTGTCTGTACGGGTCCCCAAAGACCAGGGAGGCATCCCTGTAGTGGGCAATGGAGGGACAGAAGCTTCTGCCTTTATTAATGAATGCAGACCATTATGAGTCTGGCTGGCTCCTGCACTGTTCCCAGAAGCATATACTGTACGTGACTTAAAATGCTAGAATATTGACACAAAGCGAGCTGGGCACCCCTAAGGAAAATTACTCCTTGGATATAATGTAGGCTCGTAACAGCTATTAGAGTACAAAATAAAACCCTCCGGGATCCAACTGACATATACCGCATTCTACCTACTCCTCAAACATTAGAAGAATTTCTTTGTGAAGGCATTCTCAAGGACAGCATTAAACTGACTTTTGTAGCAATCTGCAACAGCTTTTTGGCTTACAGCTTTTAGTACTAAATCTCTAGTTTGAATCAATATAAGTACTATATCTACCACATTAATCAATACATTTGGTTCAATACGTGTTCTATTAAATTATACTTTCTAATCAAGATTTTCTGCTTCTCTTCCCTTCTTTTTTTATTCCAACTTCTTATCCTCTACCACACTTTTCAAACTGTCTGCAGCTAAGAAGAGGATGTTGGATTTTCCAGAACCAAAGGGGAAGAAAGAAAGGCCTGTGGAAAGGCAAGCTTAGCAAAACCTAGCACAGGATCAACATGGTTTCCAGAACTTTGGTCCAATGCTCTACTACTTATCCTGGTTGCTATGACCTCTCATGCAGAAATCTCTGTATTATTATACCATGTGGAAAGGCGAGGGAGGAGGGAAGAGGAGTATTAAGTGGTAACACCAAAAACCAAATAAATGAAACTTATTCAGACCCAACTATAAAAAAAGGTTATTTTTCACACTGTTTCTTCTGTTTTTTGCGGCTTCGATATTGCAGCACAAACTTTCCTGTCAAGGCCCCATTATATTCCTGAGGGATTCTTTCCTGGTAAACTGTAATATGATTATACTCAAGGACTGAATCGATGAGTTAGATTTGTACAATGCTAAGATTAAATACAAACTATAAATTAAGATGTAAAAAAAAAAAAAAATTATTTAGTCCAGGTCTTTGGGGATATGTGAAACACTGGGATAGAAGATGTCTCCAGCAATCTGAGCGATCTACACAGTTAGAATAAATGACTTTCCCACACCTGTGTTAGATTTGGTGGAATGTGGTTGTTCTTAATAAGAAGAGAATATGAAACGAAATGTCAAAATGATAAACATGCATTTTGCAGGCATGCAATGAATTTGCCACTGTCTTACAGATAAAACCACTGCGCTGTGTCTCTCGCTTACAGTCAGTTTCTCTTTTCCTATCTCCATATAATCACTGTGAACCTGCAGAAAAACTGTTGCATTTTCTTTTGACATTTAACATCATCTCACTCAGCTCGCAATAGTGTCTTATAATAACTTCTAGATGACACTATGTCACTATTAAACAAAAAGGTGAAATAGCATAATAAAAGAGAAGAACAAGAATTCATACAATTTAAAGACAGAAAAGACCCATTAGGGCGTTTTCTCCACCCATCTTGCCAGTGTTGGATTATTGCCTATAGTGTAATTTCAAGTGTTTTGCCCAGTCCAATTTTAATTAGAGCTTCCAATGCTCCTCCTGGGAGACTATTTCACAGTTTCACAGACCTCAGGGTTAGTATTTTTTTCCTGATGCTCATCCCAGGAGAGGAAGAGGCTCAGCCAACCCCAAATCAGACATGAAACCAAATCTGCATAGTTAGGAGCTGGTTTCAGTAGAATATCTGGGCCATTTTGAACCATCTGAAAGCAGTAAACTTACTTTCAATGCCCCAACAAATTATGGCACTAGCTCCACTGATGCTGCAAGCAATAAAGAATATTCAGTTATGTGGGTTTCTAAGGCTCAGTTGCTGTATAGATGAAAAAATCAACAGTAGAGGTGGGATTTGGAGTTTTTGTACCAAGAGTAAAGGCTCCTATAGTACACTCCGCCAAATGAATTAATTGAAGGTTAGGGTCATATCCAGGCTCATTCTTTGATTCTATAATCCTTGATTGTACTGACAGAGCATCTATGGACATTCAGATTGTAAACATTTCTGTCCTTTGCACATATGTGAAAAACAAAAAGAGCAACTTCAGTTGAAACTCATTAACAAATGAGCCATTATTTCCCCTCTCAGATCCCACCCTTCCTGTCATAAAACACTAACTACAAGAAATTAACTTGAATTACTGTATCTTAAATTTCAGAACTAAGAAATGTTTCTGATGTGTTTTGCCCCACGAATTACAATGCTTCTGACACTAATATATATTCATATTTCAGTGGTCACACTTATGCTGAGTGAATGAGGGAAATAGAAAAGAGATGATGTCTAATAGTTTTTCATAGGTGAAAAGTAGGAAACTGAATGAAGACTTGGAAGTTCTGGAGAGAACAGAAAAAGTCCAGGCAATGTATCCCTGTCACCCGCATCTCCAGTACTTACTGCAGCTGGCAGAGCAGGAGGACTAACATTGAATTTATAAATTTACTACAGTAGGCAAGGAGTTTCATTCAGGCCAAGTTTGCTCACCAGCCCAGACCTAACAAAATACAGTCTCCAAAACTTCAGATTCCCAATAAAATTGATCTGAACTAAAACCAGAGCTATTTCCACAACAAGAAAGGGGCCAAATCCCAAGAGAATCGGTGTTCCCATAAATACCATTTATGTGTGGTGAGTTGATGTTTACCAGCCTTTGAGAATCAGGTCTGTTCTCAGACATGTTTGCCAATTAAGTGGTCATCTTAGGACATGACTGACCACTGTTGACAATGGTAATTTAGGAAAGCCACACTGAATTGCAGTCATTCATATAAATTAATTCACCTAAGCTATGTGATTTGATATTATGTTAATGTTTCTGAAATAGCATGACTGCTAATCAGATTTTGTTCTTTATCATATTTATGTAAAACTCTCAGTGTTCTGGTTTTTCTGCTCAGCATTTCCAGCTGGGCCAGAGAAAAACTACCTGCAAAAAAAATCTCAAATTGAAGAGCATGTTCTCAGGGATGCAAACTTAAAATTAAAACCAAACCCAAACCAAACTAAAGCCCCTGATACCTATTTTTCTTCAGAGACTTCCAGTAAGTCACTAGTAAAATGTCAATGATTCCTTTTGGATTCATTACTATATGCGAGTGCATATATCACAGATTTGTTGTATGGAAAAGAATGACATATGTTTCTGGGAACAGCAAATAAGATTTTCATCATTGTCACTAGAAGAGAACAGACACAAACACCAATGCCTGTTCACCATCCTTGCACCTTCCTCATTATGAGCGTTGGCAGGGGGCTCCCAGCTAAGCCTCTGACATAAATCAGAGTAGCTCGAAGGCTGTTTTAACCTATGGTGCCAGGCAATCGCCTCCCATAAGCCTGCCTCACCCTGTCTGTGCTCATTGAAATGCAGTGAAACTTGCAACAATGTCTTGCATTTCAGGCAAGATGTGCCTGGCTGCACGGCGGGAGGTGTGTGCATTACCCCATAAAAGAGAAAGTGATGGGGAGAGGGGGCAATAGTCAGGGCATATTCACAACAATTCTTCAAAACTGGGAAACCTCTTCTTTTATATGGCAAAGGGGCTGTCCTGATAATCAGGATCCAGGTTTAAGTCTTGTCTGTGGGAAAACAAGGCCTTTGTGATACTGCAAATGTTTGAAATTAATACACAAGCATTCTTCTCCAATAAGAAAATTGTTCATTAAGTGGGAATAAAAGCTGAAACAAAAACGGCAGAAGGAGGCACTTCTGAGAAATATATCAAAATTCTTATTACTTTAGAATATGGTTATGGTTACCCTGGTATAAATTAAGAAAAGCTCAGCTGAAATCAAGGGAGTTTCAAGACAGGAACAAATAAGAACACAGACATGCTAAACCAAAGTGAGTATTGCTTGTATACTGATTGATTCTTGCACACCGTCTGCAGAGGCCACAACCAGAAGTCTCTTCACCTTGTCAGACCCAGCAAGCCAAACCCAAAGTTGAACACATACAGATTTGTCTGCAGCTATTGTAAAACAGAGTAACAGGGGACACCAAGCCTTGATAGGCAATACTGCCTAATAAGATATTCAGGGATTAAGTCAGTGTTTTGACAAGACACGTGTTCATGGGCTAGCTGTTGCTCTGCTTTAATTTTTTTTCTTTGTTATGCTTAATTTATCATGTTGGTGCTTTCTAAACTACAACATCTTTAAACAAATTTAAGTTTGACTGACCTCCCCTTTTACATCCACAGGCAGAATTTCTACTTTGTGTTCTGATTTCAAATACCTTAAAGACAAATAAATCTGTGGGGGAGAGAGAGGTAATAAACCTGCACAACAAAAACAAACCCCTTTGTCTGACAATATGTGATCATCTTATGTGAATACAAATTTGCCTAGCTGTGAGTGAGGAACTGGCTCCTGGAACTGGAGCTGTGCTATGCACAGATTCCTTTATAGGTCAAACCCAATTAAACAAACTACTACTAAATATTTAACAGTTCAGTGCAGTAATTAGTGACAAATAATGGAAGCTTAAACTGATAATTGCACAAAAATGTCCTGTTGGAAACATTACACATTCCTCACTCCTCCTCTTTCTCTCATACTCAATGAATCCTGATCCTTTTCAAGGATTAAACTGACAAATGAATCTGGATTTTACGGATATCTATTTGGTCTGCAATGAAGTTTTCTATGACTTGCAAAAAGGAATTTTCCAAGGGGAATTCTTCTTCTCAAATTTCCATTTTGGGTTCTGTGCTTTTAAGCAGAGTAATTGCTAAAACATGAATTGATTTCAAATCTCCAACCAACCTGCAAGTTCAGAATTCAAGCTCCTGTCCATAGGACTCAAAAGGTCACCCAATTAAAATGGGGAAGCACACAGAGCTGTGATTTATATGCAAAGGGCAACCTTTAAAACAATGATACTTTCCAGTTTTCCACAGGTGCATGTACAAGAATCTCTTTGAACAAAATTACAAGTGAAATTACAAGTTTCTTGATACAGCCTGAAAGAAAAGTGCTGTAACTTGTCTGCACTCCTGTTATACAGACAGACACATCCCACACTTGTATCGATCGCCGAGTTCACCTCCCTACCTCCCTGACATAACACTGGGAATTGTGCTCACCAGGTGACATGGGGACAGCCTGGAATCTGGATTCTCCACACATTGCCAGCTGGCACGTGGGGCCTTGTACAACAGCACCTGGCACACTGGAAGTTGTGGATCATCCCAAGATTAACTCACAGTGGCCAACATTTTCGCTCAGGTGAAAGCAAACCCTGAACAAGCCCAGTTTTAAAATCAGTAAACTTTCACATATGGAAATAATATTTGGAAGTTATCCATCCATACATACACCCATTTAAGATAATGCAGAAATGGATGGGAGCATATGTTGGATCCTGAAATCAGGAATGCAAATGGCAATTTGTCCCCCTGTCCATGGTATGCCAATTTTAGACTGTGTAGGATAGAAAAGGAAAAGCTATGGTGCTCTTCTAGCTCTCCTCCTCTTCTGAAAGCTCCAAACTCAATTGTACATTGATGCATCTTTTTCCTTCAAGACAGTTTGCAAGGCAAGCCAGATTGAGCAGATTTGATGGTAACAGCCAAGGATTTCTGAGCTGATAAGCAGAGGCCCCCATGGATTTTGTGCTCTGACTTCCTTCACAACTGGTTATTGTGCCAGCCCATCTTGGACATCTTACAGTCCTTATTCCTACAGCTCTTCAAACCAGGAATAGCAGGAGCTGGGACAGTGCTTATGTGGCAGACTTGGTGTGTATGTGAATTACAAATCTACTGCTTGGAAAGGAAACTAAGGACAATTTTTATCCCTTCATAGCTGGTGATTAGTTAGACAGTTAAGAACCCTATGTTGAAACGTTTTGTTTTTAGACCAACCTCATCTGAGTTTCCCCCTTTTATGTCTAAGAAACTCCATGTTTTAAAAGTGACTTTTAGAGAGACCAGAATGCTATTTTGCCCTTTATAACAAAGTCATTCTCTAAATTTTGTGAGGACATACACTATAAATCAATAAATCTGGAGCATTTACTAACATGTGGTACCAGAACAAGAAAATTTCTTGTTTGTCGTTGTGGTTGTTGGTTGCAAAATGCAGTTTGGATTCTCTATTGTCTTCTGTTTTCTCGTTTGGTTTATTTCAATTGCATTTGTATAAAGGAAGTGTGAAATGTGACCACAGCTAAATGGGAGGAATTTTACTCTTACTTTCTCCTGTTTTCAGAACCTTCGAAAATGGGGAAGGCAGTGAAGTCCAATTCCTACAATTTAATACTCCTCCCCCAAATAAGAAGTACCACACAAAGAAGCATCCTTTCATGCCTTTTTCCTTCCTCCCTGTGAGAGATGATGTATCCTCCTAGCAAATGTCATTCTCTGAGGTTGGTCATTCTGGTTCCTGTCAGACAGCTGGCCAGTGACACGTTGCCAGCCAGACATGTCATTAGGTCCTGCCTTGACCCGGTACTGACAGTTGAAGAAATGCCCCCACCCCTCACCTCTGGTTTTGGTTTGTGGTGCTGGGTACTCCAGTCTCCTTGCTATGTCCTGCTAGGGAATCCAGTCTCCTGCAGCTGCTGCTTTCACCCCTCATTGCCCATTAGGACTGGTTTTAGTGTGGCAATCTTTGGATTGAGTGAAAAGAATCACATTTATGAGGAAAATAATTGGAGACAACACTCATTTGCTGTCTACATTTAGTGCCAAGGTATCTGAAACAGAGAACTTTAATTCCTTCACAAAAAGATGTGCTGTAGCTATGGTGAGGCAAATCAATAACCCTCACAATCTTATGTAATTTCCTACTCCAAGTTAATTTTAATTCATCAAAATAAAACCCACCTAATAAAAATAAACCTTTAAAGAATTAGCTTGAACCCAGAAAAAAATAAAAAAGCAAAATCTTTGCAATTGGAGGGCAATTCATCATACCACAGTGTACACTTACATAAATTCAAAAGTTAGCTATAAAACAAGTACCCACAGCAATAGTGCCATGCATAAAGGGGCAGGCAACAGGAGGCCTGCTTTCTAATAAGCCCTCAAAGGAACCTGCCACACAGAAGTGGCACTTATTCTAATTTAAAGCTCTCACAGTTACTTTACCATGGCAAAATTTATAAACTAATAACTTTAGTAAACAGACTGGCACTCCAAACAAAAACCCACACAGCAGTTCAGGCCCGCAGAGAAAACAGCTTTCTTAGAAAGGTACTCTCTTCAACAGTGAGATAAAACATTTGTTTGTTGGCTACTCTTACAGTCCCTGTTGTTCAGTAACAATTTTGCACCATTCCATCTGTACTGCCATTTCACTGTGGTCTGTAGTCTATTGTCCCCACAAATCTTTTTAGCATTCTAAGGAATAATACACACCTGTATATTTGTGTCCTGGTCACCTCAGAGAAATACTTCTGGATTTGAAAGAGCCTACTCTGGGTCTGTGACCTCTTTAAACTGTGATTAAATAGTCAGGGCAATTTGCTTTCAAATTGTCAGTTTAAAAACATATTTAATATTTGCATTTAAAGCTCACATTCTTTCTCATCTCTATTAGTTTTGATTCTCAGTGATAAAAATGACAAAAATTATACTGTACTTCATTTATATACATGAAGAAAAAAGAAAATCAGAAAGCAATAATAAGGTCTAAACAAGAAATTACATAAATATCTGTAATACATGCATATTGGATTTTTTTTTTGTTATATCCTGAAACCACATCATTTTGTACAAAGTTCCTTCTCAAATCAAAGCAATACTAAAGTAAAACAACTGCAGTCAAAATTTCTAAGACACGATGCAGTTTGTGTCAGAATGCTCATCACTTCAGGCTGACCTGTCAAAGTATCTTGGGAAACATGGTAAAAAAGACAAATCTGCAAGTTCCTAGGAAACTTTGAATGGTAAGAACTGTGTGTTGCTCACAAACCACGGAATGCTGTGCCGCGTTAGCTGAGCAGTACTGGTGCTTGCAGCAGATGTCCACCCCTTCCTACAGCTTCTAGGCACACCTGCTCAGCCTCTGCTCCTGAGGGCTTCGAGGGGGAGCCACCATCAAGAAGCTTTTACAGAAGAAAGTAAAGAAATAAAAAGTTTCTGCCTAGATCAATGATGTAGGATTGAAAGATCAGAATTTAGTAGCATGCACAGACACCTGCTGTCAGCAATAGAGCTATGTCATAAATTTGATATGGGTGATGTTAGCAAGGTGACATTTTTGGACCTTGACAGGCAATTTCTGTCACCTGCATTTTTAGGAGATTCTCAGCACCTTGCAGAATCCATCCCTGCATCCAACCCTCTTCCTTGGGGGACCCAGTATTGTCTGAAGAAGCCTCTTTTTAGGCATTAGAAATTAAGATTTTGGCCACAGGCCTTGTTTTTCCAGAAACAACTGCATTGTCAAGGCAATCTACAAACTCACCGGAGAGTAATTTCTACGGGTTTTTGAAATACCTCTTTTCACAGATATATTTCCCTATTAAGTTCTGCACAAGACTCTGACATCTGTAGAGACTTACAATTCTCTGCTAAATTGTGTGCATTTTCAGATTAATTCCTATGTGTTCACTTTATATTATTGTAAATCCATGTGGCCTAACCATTTAAATCATGGGCTACCATAGTCCTCAGTGCATGTTAAAGCATTCCTAACACTGCCCAAACTTATGCCAGCTCATAATAGCCCCATGGGATTGTTATACCAATTAAAAATCCCTGGAATTCATTGGAGTCTGAGACATGCCTGTGAGGACCAAAAGGGAGTGATACAGAACCAGCCTGCAAAATAAACAGGATTTGCTGTGTACTGAGGGAATCCTTGGCTGTCTGACTAAGGTACCTTTTATACTGGCGGGGGATGCAAATTGGAGCCTGAGGATCCGCACTTTCATTTTCAAAGCTCTTTGCAAACATCAACCACTTCACCTTCACACCATTGCTTCAAGGGAAGTAAATATGTACAGTTCCAGCATCTTCTGTTTTCTGGAGGTGCAAAGAAGCACAGGGCATTTTTACAGTCTTTGCTCAGGCACAAAAGGGAGCTTTTGACAACCTCTTCCTTTGTGGGCAAACGAGTTTCTCAAGGCCATGGAGGGAATTGGTGGCAGAACAGGGTTTTCTGGAAAGATCCTGCTATCCAGCCTGATACTGAGCCCACCCTGCCTAACCTGCAACACACCAAAGCAAGATGCAGAATGCTAGCCATACACCGCTTCAATGTAGAGGACAGATTACTGCATGTCACTCTCCATAACCTCTCCTGTAAGAGGAATTCTACACGCTTCCTGGGGACCTCCCCCTTTGCTTCACCCCCCAACCCCAGATGGTGGCAAGGTTAGAGACAAGTTGTTTTCTCAAGGCTGAGATTAAAAATGGCTCTGTGTTTTGCTAAACGTTCCTCTGAAGCATGGGCAGCACGCGCGCGTGTGTGTGAGTGTGTGTGTGTGTCTGAAAAGGACCCCAATGAAAGGAAGGAATGAGAGATGCTAAACAATGCTGTGCAAAGTTGCAGACTGTTCGGCTACAGGCCAGAAAATGAATCCAATTTTTCATTCTGTCATTATAAATATTTCAGTGCAAATGGTACTGATTTTCTGCAACTGTGGTTAAGCAAAGGGCCTCCGAGTGAATATTTAAGGGGGGAAAAAAAAAGAGAAGAAGAAAAAGAGGGAAGGGAAAAAAAGAAAAATAAGAGGGAGGGGGGAAATTAAGGTTAGCGACCAATTAATTTCCAACTTTCAGTGTAAAAGATTCTGGGAAAAATTCTACAGTGATGCAGCGTGTGACTCGAAGGAGGGAAAAAAACATTTACTCTGCTCTTCTTCTGACAGTTTCTCATAAAATATCTGCAGTCCATCTATCTTTTAGTACTCCAGGCTCCTCTGGAGAGCAGAAAATAGTAGTTTAAAGCTCACTTCAGTGCCAGTCTGCGGGAGATTGCTTTCCACAGGACCCCTGCTGATGGAGGCCTAGGGGAAGAGGCCCAGGAGTTATTCAATCAGTCCAAGGCTCTGGGGCGGCCAGGGCTCCTTTGAGGGCTGATTATAAAGCTGCCCTCCTGTTGCCTGCCTCTGAACAGAACGAAATGAGCAGCCTCTTGCTGAGCAGATTCTGCAAGAAGGAATTTCACCTGTCATGGAGTTTGTCAGAATTTCAAGATTTATCTTGGTGCAAAATTAATAAAATACCAACTAGGATTTCAGCCTGACTACTCAGCTGTGTCATCTCAAAGTGATCTTTCACCTAAGAAAACCTGGACACAGAGCTACTGAAGTCATTCTTGCCCTACTTTCGCTCAGGAGCTTTGCTGGATGCTACAACTGAATAATAAAATGATTAGAGGTGGATTTCCTGACAATTGCACCCAACGTCAAGCACCGGGTGGGTGCTACTGTCCTAGCACGTGACCTTCCACCTTACCTCTGTGGCTACTAAATCTCCCTGGAATAAGCCAGAAATCTGAAATAGAAAAAGATCATTTCTGCAGTTTATAACCTAGCAGGTCCCTTATGGCAGCACATCTGTTAAGTTCATACACTGGTATTCCAGGTCTGGATTTGATTTATAAGTTTTAAAGGAATACAAACAACAGACTACATGAGATTACATCCAGTGAAACACTGCAAATTAATATTGCCGTGACAGTCAAGTACATGGTCTTTTAACCATATTCTGAGTTTAATGTTGTGGTAAAGTGCCAGGTTGATAAAGCATCATCTAAATCTCTGTGAGCTGAATGCAATTCTTTCAAAGCTAGACAGCCTCACCAGTCCTCTGACAGTGCCTTACAGCAATAATAATAATAAAAAATCTTCATACACTACCTGTTTAGTTAAGACTGTACTAGCTCACAGCACTTGGTCAAATGAATTTCAGCTCTCAGGTAGCAAAGAAGCAACTTGCAGCCTGCAAGAGGGCTTTTCAGCTAAATGTGTAAATCAATTTCAAGAAAATAAAATTCAGCTGATGGGTAAATAACATATTATTCAATTTACAGTGTGGTTGGTTTAGATCTTGACATGGAGAGACAGAGATCCACTGTACCAAGAAACAGTTAAATATGCTTAGATTGGGAAGAAATACGCATTTGCCATCAACAGCTCTTACCCTGAGCTGCGACAATTTCTCTGTACTGTTCAAAGCTGTTTGTTGTTTGAAGTGAAAAATCTACCTTTCTGTCTGTTTGCTCCCCAGCATTTTCTAACAAGAGCTTAAAACAAATGGTAACATATTCTTTACCTGCCTCCTCACCCTTAAATGACAATTCAGCATTAATACACATCATAAAGCCACCTTTACCAGGCACTAGCAGTGTGACAGTTTTAACACCAAGAGATCTCACAGTAAAAGGGGAGAGAGAAAGCACGCCAGTGAATGCACAGATGGTGGGAGGGGACACAGGGTGCTCTCAGCAGGTTACAGTAGAGATGCATTAACTCCACAGAGGGATAAGGGCTTCCCACCAGTACAGTCATGAATTATAACTGAGCATGGGAGTGAGTTCTTAGTGCCTGTCTCACAGCAGATATACTGTTCCATTTTCCTGCACAATCACCTTTCACCTTTACAAATGCAAAGCCAAGCAAAATGCACCACTAATATTTAACAATATCACAGGTTCTTTATCTTACACAGCACACATCTACACACAGGAAGTGTGGGGGGAGGCAGAGGATTCACTGACACAGCGTATCCCTGAGCAAACTTACACACCCATGATCCGTGACTGTGCCTAGTGATTCTCCTGCAAAACGAGGCTATAACAACACAGAAAAACAACTAAAGCTGCGCGTAGAAATGTGTGCAACTCAGCAGTATTGGTTCATGAGAACTGAATAATATCTTTCTCTCTTCCTTTGTTAACAGGGTGGAGGACACTCAATTTCAGCTTTGAACAGAAAAGAAGCTCAACTTAAAAAACAAAAAATCACAGGACCATGCAAAATTACACTCTTTTCCCATCCAAAATGTTTACACCTTGGAGTGATCAAAGCATGGCAATACCAACTCCAATAACAGGTAGAAATGCTAAACCTAAAAGCTGCTCCTTCTGGGTGGGGGACATACACATTTTTTGCACTTCCAGTTGCGTAGCCACTCTGCACCAGAGTCTTTTTCACTCATGCTTAGAATGGAGTGGCCCAATGATGCTCTTACCCTGCCCCTGACAGCAAAAAAAAAAAAAAAAAAGGCAAAAGCAAAGTAAAGAGGAAAAAAAAAAAAAAAGCAAAAGGCAGGGAAAAAAAAAAGAAAAAGAAACAGCACTACTTTTGAGCCAAGTTTGCTGTTTACTGGAGTGTCTCTTTATGAATCACTGACCACACCTTGTTTTCCCAAACTATCTGCACCTCCTCCCTAGGGGAATTCATCCCCTCCCAACTTTCCTCCTACTCAATGAACCTGTCAATGGAGAAAACTTGTTATTTCTGGCAGCTGAAAATTTGACCAGTTTAAAAAGATTCATTTACCATGCCTTTCACTTTTGTTTAAATCCTCAGTGTTCCTGTTCTAAATGACAGCATGGCAAAGCATTGCTTTTAAGCAGTATTCATCTTGCCTACCGCATCTCAGCCTTTCACAGGCGGCTGCTCTTTCTCCAACAATGGAGCCTTACTCCTTTATAGCTTGAGGGCAGAGACTCTCACTAGCTGTAGACTTGCTGCAAATATCACAATAAAGGACACAAATGTGAATTTCTTGTAAAATATGGGTTGGCTCTGGAGGTGCCTTGATTTAGAAAACTCTGTCAAGAGCAAACAATATATCTTTCTCCAAAATGCACAGCTGCCACACAGTTGAAAGAGCTTTTCCAAGTGATCTAACATGTCAATGGAATCAGGATGCTAGTGAATTTTACACTTTTCTCCACTTTAGGTCTCTAATCGATATTTTTAGCTTCTTTCACACTTAATATACTCAATGTTGGTTTGGCAGCATGTCTTGTAGAACTTAAAAAAAAAATCAAAAACCCCTGAAGCTTGAGGAGGTGCTCTGTGGTGGAAGAAGGTAGGGTTTGAACTACAGATCTTAAGAGGTAGCAGTTTTGCTTCTACCAAACCCCTGTGCCTATGCTTTGGTACTCCAAAAACATGGAGGAATGAGGATGATGGGAGCAACAACAACCTTGTGCCAGCACTGCAGAGGGAAGTGGGGGCAGACCTCGGGCTGCAAACGTCCAGTGATAACCGTGTGCCACCACTCGTTGGGAAATGACAGGACCAGTGGAGAGTGGAGCCAGGAATAAGGAGCTTATTCATGGAGATGGAGTGAGGGGGGCCAGCAGCAGGGTAGGGGGAAGGGAAATCAGATTTGCAGAACTGGCCATGAAGCTCCTCAATACACCATAGCTGGATGCTTCATAAAGTCACACTGATGGCAGTCCCGGAGATGGCCATCTGTTGTCAGCTCTGGGCCAGATGAAAGATAATATAATGGCAGCTACTGGTAGCTAACAGCAGGGCAGTTGTAGGAAGGAATGTGTCCTAGAATGAAGAAGTGGTGCTTCCTGTTTAGCACAGAAAATCAGTCATCGATATCAACTACATTAGCAAGAAATTAATGGATGGACAATTAACAAACTGAACTGATCTACCAGGGAAATTATTCACATGCAAATAGAGTGCTTATTTCTTCTGCTTACTCCAGGTGTATGTGCCAACTGATCTGACTAATGGCAAGGTGTAGGCTGAAACATTCAGGGCACAGATGATAAAACCTCATTTTCTGCAAAGGGCAGAATTCCATTTCTAATGATTATCTGTGGATCAGGGAACACATTTACTGCTTTCCCTGCCCTCAGTCTATGACAGGACTCTGATGTTCGCTGAGGTTTCTGTAAGGACTGAGGGCAGAAACTGGCCTTTAAGTAATAACTGAACTTCCCCTTATTATTACCATGATTCATTTTTACTAGTGCCTTATCATTATTACCAGCATCACTCAGAAGAAAAAATGTTTGCTTTCCCAACCACTATTATTTCTATCTTGTTTCTTTCTTTGTCCCATAATCTCCTCTCTGCTTCTCTTCTACTCCTCTGCTTTTTGCTCCATTCTTCTTCTGCATTTCTGTGCCTTTTTCTTTCTGCAGCCACTTTTGATTTGCTTCTTTAGGCTGAAATCTCGCACACTTCACTGTTCTATTTGCTAAAAAACCTCAGAAACTATGATTTTAATGTTGACATGTAACATCACTTATACGTTTCAGAGACAACATTTACTGCTTTCAGACTGGAAACCATGAATTTCATTTAACATTTTTGTATGTCATAAGGATTTGCAGTCATAAGGATTACAAACTATTAGGTACTATATTACCTGATTCTGCAGAATCTATTTAATATAGACCATATGAGTCAATTTGGAGAACAGATGCATGGGTTATTTTTTTTTTTAGTAGGTACTTATATTTTACAGAAAGAATCCTGCCATACAAGCATATAAACAGGAAGAAGTAGGCAAAACAGGGACATATATTCAACCACACATGCTTTTGGGTATGACTCTGTCCCCTAAAAAGAGAAGGATTATAAATTTTTGTTTATTTTTGATAAGGTACTTTATGAATGTCACCTAGGACAGTATATTTAATTTTCAGTTCTTTGCCATTTTATTGTTCCTTAAGTCTGAATTTCTTTTCAAGATTAAAATGTGAATATAAATGTAATGTCCATCACTTAAGTGCTGTAATTTGCCAATTAATTCTGTATTTTAATCAATAATATTACTCAAGCATCTGAAAAAACAAACCCATAATTGTGGTTCAATTGCTTCAGAAATTTAAGGAATGTTCTCACAGAGAATGTATAAGGGATGTTGTGAACACATTGTTTCCTCCTTATTTACAGGAAAGACAATAGAAAATTTCACAGGCTGACTGTGGTATGCAGAGTTACTCATATACGAAGTATGTGAAGTAATAAGACACATTAATATTAAGCTCATCTTTGACAAGCACTATTTAGTGAAATCAAAATGGTCCCTGAAAAATTCTGGCTCTTTGGGCTTGGTGGGCTTTGCAGTGTGCTATAAATATTCATGAACTAATGAAGTACTCACAGGGAATGTTTACATTTGAATAGGCCAATCAAAGGCGGGTGAACTCACAAGCTCCAAACCTGGAAATTTCTTATTTAGAAAAGAATTACCGCATGAAAACCTAATGTGGCCATAACACCCCTCAGTCCCCAGGAGGGAAGGGGCACTGGAAGGGAATTCAAAGAATTTCTTTTTGTTTTTAAACTTTGTTTGACATTGAAGCAAAAGACTTGCAGGGGAAACACTTAGAAGGTATGTCCTTAAAGAGCTAATGCATGAGTGCCTTCACTGTGCTTCTCTTGATTGCCTTTTTGAGAAAATTTGCAAAGAAAATAATTCTCCCTTCTAGGGGAAAAAAGTCTCAAATCTCAGGAACACAAGTCTGAATTTTTTAAATCTTGAAAGACATGGAAAGATGTTCACATACTGATGCACACATATCTAGCTGAAATAGAATGCACAGTAAGGGCCCAGGAAAAAAAGCAAACTTGCAATGCATGCAGCTCAGCCTAGTCCCCTAAAACACAAACATTAATTACAAAGCTAGTATCTCTGGAACACATATTATTATCATCATCCTCACTCACAAGATGGAGAGCATGCATGGTTATGTGGAGCAAGTTAGCACCTGACCTTACAAATGAATTCAGTTCTTCTGACTCCTAGGCATTTGCTCTGAGAACAGCAACCTGACTGCCTGCTAAGGACTAGGGCCAACATTAATGAATGTGATGCCTGTATTTAGGCATCAAAAGTGTTTTGTTGAAGCTTTAAACAAGGCTGTGGCTGCTCAGCACCTATGCTTTTATCAAGGCTCCTAACTTCAGGCATTTTTGACCTGATTTCCTGATGTACTCAGCACCAGCATCTTGCCCTGGCCTTATCTGCACCTGGAGGTGCTCAGCACCCTCTCAGAAATAGGCCACTGAGTTTGAAAATGCTGGCCTAAAGCTTTGACTGTTAATTGGATTCCAGGTAGGCTTCTTTTTAAGAAGAGCTGACAAAGTTATTCCCTGCTGGCTCCTGGCCTTTGGGGCCTAGAAAGCCAGCATCTATGTTCCACTCCTCACCCTAAGAGCTTGGGGACCTAGAAATGCCAAAACTAATCTCCAATTTCTCTTAAAAAATGTTTTGAGGCCTTTTCTGCGTGAAGAAAACATCCTGCAGGTTTAAAAGTTTTGTGCCTGTTTTGTGTAAAGAGCATAAATTATTCACGGTCTCCCCTGCTGTTGGGACCTACATGGTACACAGACTCAACTACTTTGGGGGCCTTGGCAAAACAATCCTAGATGGAGGTAGCTGTGCCACTGCTGCTATGGCTGATGCTATTCCTACACCAGCCTCTTTCCCAGCTGGCCCCAGAAGGCCTCTGCCACAAGGAGACAACCCCAGCCCAGGTTAATTAGCAGTTTTCTCTAGCTGACCCCCAAATGAGAGAACATAGTGTTTGAATCCCAGCTCTGCCACTGTCTCCACTAAAGGTCTCAGTCAAGCCTTTAGTTCTTGAAATAGCCTAGAGCTTGCTTAGTTCTGCACCAGCTCAGGTCAACGGTATTTTAAAGGCTGCTTTAAAATGTTGAATTTTTGGGAGCATTTTTCAATGCTGAGATCTTTGGAAAGTTTAACCCTTAAAGAAGTGAGGAAGAAACTAGAAGATTAGTTTTAACAGAACTAACCTTGGAACAAGAAAATGGTAAAACTGGAAATCCAGAGGACTCACATTAAGCTACATAAAACTTCCATAGATTCTTCTATACTGTCCCTGTCCTGCTTTGTTTCAGCAGCTTGTACTGGGAGCTAAGAATGTTCTCCTGCTGTTTGAAGCGACATGAGTAACATCTGCTAGGAGTGCTTAATTCTTTCTTTCATCCTTTCCCTGGGGAAGGAGCTGTGTATTTTGTTTTGGTAGAGCTCTGTTGCTGTGGGTTGGGATTTTGGGGAAGGTTTAGAAATCTACATACAGGTATATGTTTGTATGAGAGAAGGGAGCCTTTGGCACATGTAGGTGCATCCTGCTCTCAGAAGCTGAAGTTGAGGACATCTCTCATAGTACTTAACTGCTGTGGAAGTCTGTTCCATGCTCTCACAGGCCAGTCTGTGAGGAAGTTCTAGCTTCTGAGGAAAAAACTCCAGCTCTTTGATAGAAACGCTCACAAAGCAGAACTTTGTCAACTACCACATTGTTTCCAAATGGGAAGAACTTCTCAGGTCATGTCTGAGATGTGCTTGACCCAGTCCACCAAGAAAATTAAGGACTGAGTTTTAGAACACAACTGGACAAACATGTAGGAAGGCAGTATAGACAGCTAGAGAGCTGATTGAATATGCTCCTGGTCTCCTTTGCTACTGAGGGCCAGTGCTGCAGCTCTCTGTATTAGCTGGAACGTCCTACAGGCTGATGGCTCCATGCCCAGGTATTCTGTGCTGATGGAGTCCAGATGGGAAGCAGCAAGGGCGTGAATCACTGAGGCCAGGTCCCTTTTGAACAGGATGAGAAGTAACTGCTGATCCAATTATTTCTTGCCCTAGTTTTCATGTTTCTAAAGTGGGGACACTTAACTACCCCAGGGGCAACTAATTATTAGTCACAAGAAGTTAAGGAAATGTCCTAATTCACCAAAAAGAGATATCATTTTTGTTCTGGGCAAAATGGTGCTGAGATCATGTAATCTTGGCTAGCATCATGTTGAAAACTAACTATCATCACTGATAATACACTGAAAAAAATGTACAATTATTCATCAGTTCTATTGGATATCAGTACCTCTGTGATCCAACAACATCTGCATAAAACTAAAGTGAATTGATTCATTCACTTTGGCTAACACCCCACAAGGGTACCTCATTCCTCCCCACAAAGGCCACAATATGTTGTGTTCATAGCCAGGTTGGATGGGGCTTTGAGCAACCTGGTCTTGTGGAAACTGTCCCTGCCCATGGCAGGGGGTTGGAACCAGATGATCTTTAATGTCCCTTCCAACCCAAATCATTCTGATTCTGTGGAATTAATACTAGCACTGGAAATAGGAAAGAGATAGTTACTCCTTATCAGAGACAAGAAAGGCACAAACACTAGAGCAAACATCTAAGCCTTTGTCCAATAAGACTAAGGCAAAAAGGAGCAGGCATTGGAAAGAGCATGTGTGCAGGAAAAAGAAGTCCTAATAGGTAAAAATTCCTTTCTCTTAATTTAACGAAAACTCAATAATAAACTAGTGATAAGTTTCTTTACTTCCTTATCAGTTAAAAATTCAGTATTATAGATAATGAATGGAGAACACTGTTTTAGTTATATCCATCCTCTATAGAGAACTAAATGGTCCAGGTGTTCTATTAGAAGATTTTAATCTTTTGGGGGAAATCTAGGCACCCTATGAATGCATCTACCTTTCAGCTTCCTTGTTTGTACAAGCCCTTATTGTGTTAAGTATGTCTTAATAAAAGCTTTCTATTTTAAAGAATAAACACTTTTAGGGACACACTTTTTCAACTCCATTTCCCAAGTATAAATACACCACATAGCCTTCTAAACATGTAAGTACAAAAATTCACAACTTGAAACACTCTTAAAGCATAAACTTCTAACTGTTACAGAAGGTTTTCATTTGCTCCTCCATATGCAGGTAGTATCCAAAAAAGTTTAAAGCTGGTTGTGCAGCTATTGAGCACAAAGGCATTTAAAAGCCGTGTATGGAGCACAAAGGAAGTGTCAAAAGGATCTTAAAACAAAGAGCAAATTCCTGTAAAATTTCATTATTTCAACTTGAAGGTTGAGCAAAACATTGAAGGTTTGATTTTCAGGACTGGTCATTTGTTCTCTGTTCTCACCGGAATGCGGTCCTGTGGGATTGTGCTGCATTCCTAGCAAGTGCCTGGAGTGAAATAATGGAAACTTCTAAAGGGAGTCTTACTTGATTTTTGTATTGACAAGGTGACATGAACATAATGTGAGGGGATTCTTACGTTCCTATAGGCTCCTCTTTCTGAACAGGAGCCTGAAAATGCTAAGTATCACACTTGGGCAACCACCAAATTAAGTACCATTATAACTCATATATTTTCTGTTTACTTGAATTAATTCCCTTTAATTATCAGCTGAACCATACATGTGGATAGGACTTCTATGCTACTGCGTTCTGCCCTACTCTACTTTGTACATGTTTCCACCTTGCCTTCCCTACAACCATGGAGTGCTGACCCTACCTTCTAATCTGACATGATCAGCATGCCCTTGCATGGGAGAAAAACATCAGATGCACATTTAATTTAAAAAGTAAGGAACTGCCCTTGATGGAATAAACATACAGCTATGCTGCAATCCCCAACACAAACCAAGGCAATGTGAAAGGATGGAAAACCATAACCTGGACGACAGTTGCCAAAGATTCCACTGCTTTAGGTGGTAGATAGCCCGAACAAAGCCATGCCTCCTAGAGTAGGTTTTAAGTGGGAGTGGGCTGGAAATCAATACATTTTCAGCAAAAGCAGACCCCAAAACTCAGTACCTACTGCTGTGCCTGAGTGCTTAGCTGCCCTTTCAGCAGCCTGGGTAGGTAACTGGAGGTAAGAGCAGAAAGACAGAGATCCCAAAATATAAATGCAAATGGCATGATAGCACTTTATTTGTTTAAACATAATGCATTCTCCACTGAGGTAGGGCTATCCAAATTAATTAAAATAATAATAAACCTAATGAATTAAGTGTATAATATTCCTTATTGCAAGTGTAGATAAGACAGAGGGAGGCTGTCACTAAGGATGCTGAGATGGGGTCTAGTAGGAGCCTTCTGCAGCATGGAACTACCAACAAACTGTCATCTAGCCTGTGTAGAGCAGAGTTTCTCTCTGTAGTGACACCCTTTTGTGCCCTTCACTAGAAAACCAGGTGCTTCAGTTATGTTGAAGTTTCAATGAATGAAGCTTAGATGGAAAGAGCAAAATCTTTTTCTTAGTCTTGGGCAGGAATAAACTTTGAGTGGAAAAACATGTCATTTGTTTATTACAACAAAAAAAATGAAGGCAGTTGCTTGGGAAACTGTATTTTGAAATGGAAGTGTATTTTAGATGGGATAGACTTGTTAGGAGGTGATTGTACAAATCATAATTACACTGTGTGCTTTACATCTTCCTAAATCAGTTATCTATTCTGCTTTTCAAAATCCAGTCCTAATTCTACCGTTAAAAGTAATTTTTACCTTATGTTCCTGTTTCTTTATTTTCATAACTGACTTTTGCCTACCTGCCCCTCCTCCCTCCTTTTTCTTTCTTTCTTTCTTTCTTTCTTTCTTTCTTTCTTTCTTTCTTTCTTTCTTTCTTTCTTTCTTTCTTTCTTTCTTTCTTTCTTTCTTTCTTTCTTTCTTTCTTTCTTTCTTTCTTTCTTTCTTTTCTTTCTTTCTTTCTTTCTTTCTTTCTTTCTTTCTTTCTTTCTTTCTTTCTTTCTTCTTTCTTTCTTTCTTCTTTCTTTCTTTCTTTCTTTCTTTCTTTCTTTCTTTCTTTCTTTCTTTTCTTTCTTTCTTTCTTTCTTTCTTTCTTTCTTTCTTTCTTTCTTTCTTTCTTTCTTTCTTTCTTTCTTTCTTTCTTTCTTTCTTTCTTTCTTTCTTTCTTTCTTTCTTTCTTTCTTTCTTTCTTTCTTTCTTTCTTTCTTTCTTTCTTTCTTTCTTTCTTTCTTTCTTTCTTTCTTTCTTTCTTTCTTTCTTTCTTTCTTTCTTTTTCTTTCTCTCTCTCTTTCTTTCTTTCTTTCTCTCTTTCTCTCTTTCTTTCCCTCCTTCTTTCCCTCCTTCTTTCTCTCCTTCTTTCCCTTTCCTTTCCTTTCCTTTCCTTTCCTTTCCCTTTCCTTTCTTTCCTTTCCTTTCCTTTCCTTTTCCTTTCCTTTCCTTTCCTTTCCTTTCCTTTCCTTTCCTTTCCTTTCCTTTCCTTTCCTTTCCTTTCCTTTCCTTTCCTTTCCTTTCCTTTCCTTTCCCTTTCCTTTCCTTTCCCTTTCCTTTCCTTTCCTTTCCTTTCCTTTCCTTTCCTTTCCTTTCCTTTCCTTTCCTTTCCTTTCCTTTCCTTTCCTTTCCTTTTCCTTTCCTTTCCTTTCCTTTCCTTTCCTTTCCTTTCCTTTCCTTTCTCCTTTCCTTTCCTTTCCTTTCCTTTCCTTTCCTTTCCTTTCCTTTCCTTTCCTTTCCCTCTCTCTCTCTTTCTCTCTTTCTCTCTCTCCTTTTGTTTTACCATTAATAAACAGTATCATTACAACTCTGACAGCCCACAAAAAGACATTCATTTGGCCTCTTTTTTATTCTCCACCAAATCAAAAGAGAAATTCTTTCTACTTCCCCTCTCTGCCATCACTACACTCCTACTTCAGGAGTGTAGTGCTTTTCACATTTAAAGACAAAAGAATATATTTATTTTCCATTTCACTGGTTTACTAAATGTTTTATGGCTATCAAGTAGAAAAACAGGGTGCCCATTTCTCTCTCCTAGAGAATACCTTGAGCTGCAAGAACCTACAGTGCAAGAATCCTGAAATTCAGCTCTGTACCAGGTGGCTTTCTGCCAGCATCTTTTTGAAGCAGCATGGGTTGAATCACCTGCAATTTCTCTTGACCTTCTCTAATTCCCATCCTGATGATAAGCAAGAATCAGAGGAGGTCATGGCAAGTACAACTTTGAACTCAGCTATGAAATACATAATGCCTTTATAACCCTCAGGTAACAAATGTAGTACCTGCAGCTCTGTTTGGAAGAAGAACTTCTGTGGACACTGTGTGCAGTCATAGATCTTGTCCTCTTGTCCATGGGCTGAGAAAATATGCTGCTGCAACTTGTTTGCTTGGACAAACACTGAAATATTAGACAAAGAACAAGCTTTTCATTATTTTATATCATAAGTGAAGAGTTTTTTTATAAACAATCTTCCAATAGCATTGAGCAATTCCAGGATGTAAAATTAGGCAAGTGCATTCAGATTTCACCTTACACTGTTGCTATAATGCATAGCAATGAATGTCATTTATCTACAAAGTGTGAGGCTTCTTCTAAAACAAATGAATTGAAACAAAAGAAGATTCCTGGTGTAAGGAAAAAAACCCCAACAACTGACCAAGAAAAAAAAAAAAGAGACCCTGTCAGGACAACCAATGAAGATTTCATCTATAGAGTATCTGAAAATGCCATTTCCTGTTCAGGATTATTTCTTCATGCTTACTGCACTTTGATTGAACACACACAAAACTTATTTCCTGGCAACCAACAGGTTTGAAAAGCACAGATGCCAAAGTCCTGTTTACTCTGTGTGCCTAAAGTTAAAACTAACAAACAGCTCTGTATTTAAATGTGTTAATGTTAAAAATTATATCCCACAGCTATACTGGGGCAATGTCTATAAATGTGAAACAGAACTGCAGGTAAATTCTCTTTGGATACTTTAAGATCAACTCTGCCTACACACTGAATGCAAGGGTTTCAATAATATAAACATGTTCAATTTTAATGACTACAAAACAAGGCCCTAAGACTGTGTAACAGTTTACCTAGGAGACATACTATTAATAATTAAATTGTATATGCCAGAGGCAGTGTTTGGGTTGGCAGCACTGACTTCTGATGGATGCCTGGTGCACTGTGACCTAAAAAAGTTTGCATCTACAATATTAATCTGTATAGACAGGGAAAGGATTTATTAAAGATGCTGGCATTTGACTTTGACTCCACGCCTAATCATTAAAATTATTCTAATTGCAAGGCAACAAAAACCATCAGAATATTGTTCTTCTGAGTCATACATTTTAATCACATTTCTCATTACCCTGGAAAAAAAAGATCAGATTCCATTTTCCATATAAAACTTATATTGGTGATTTTTGCTTCTTGTTAATATTCTAGCAAGATGTGCTGAAGTAATTTAATGGCACATTGCTAATAAAGCATCATTGTTTGTGATTAATGCTCACTGTCTATTTACCCCATCAGCAAAAAGCAAGAAGAATTTTGCACAGATTGGAATCGACTTATCTCCATACTCCTTAACACATTTCACAAGGCTACTGGCTCAGAAATGGAAGGATTAGTTTTATCAGGGATCTTGGTCACATGGAGAGCCCTCAGTGGGTACTCTTTACATATGCAAGTTTTTATGTTGCATTTACAACATCCTAAATTTGGAAATGGAAGATTCATGACATCACACAAAAAAAAGATCACACCATAATGTGTAAGCAAAAACAAGGGAAAAAATGGTAGACTCAGTAGTAAAACTAAAAACTTGAAGGAATGCCTAACTGAAAGAATTATTGATGACAGACACTTTACAGACAAACTGTTTCTGGTGGTACTACCCATGCTCAGACAAGCTGTGCAGTGAAGAGGAACTATGTATTTTTTTAATTTTATAACCCACAGAAATGTGTGAAATCTGAACACAGAGAGGTAATAATCATCACCAGCCACTGTATCTGAAAGATGAAAAATTCAAATTTAATTTTCCTTAGTAGCATTCGCTTAGGTTTCACTGGGCGTGGAGCTGCCAAACAAAGAGGAGTAAAATGAAGGTATTAAAGGGTCTATTTGCTTATCAATGAAAATTCTTCACTTCCATTAATGGAAAACAGAAACCTTGAATGGCTTCCAGAATTAGCATGCCATTGATGTGTGAATACCCAAAGAGTGTTTTGTCATGTTTGTGATTATCTTTGATTTTTATCTTTTAAAGCAAAATTGGGAATGCAAGCTATGTAGTAACATTCATGTTTTAGGTTATCATTTTATGAAATGTTCTATTAGGAAGTCCTTAAAAAACTCACAGTTCCTCAGTAGGCACCCTTTTAATGTGTTTTCATTTCCAACAACAGCATTTTTCTGTTCTTCATTATGGCCCAAACACTGCAGTGCTTAGCCCTACTGGGTCAAGTTATTTTCTCACTTGGGTTTTACTACTGAATAACAGCACTGACTCGGGGAGGATTATTCCACACTTGGACTTGTGTCAGGGGAGAGCAGAACTTGATTTGTGGCAAGACAGCATGGTTTGCTTTGTAAAGCACATTACAAGGGTGTTTCTTCTCACCACAAGCCAACAAACACACGCATGTGGGCTTTCTTACCCCATCAGGAGAGAATGCTGCGGCACAGGCAATGCTGGGGATATGGGGCCAAATTCTGCTCTGAGTTTTATTAGATGAAGCATCTGTAGCTTTAAAGCTACAAATTTATGGATAGTTTTAACCTTGGCAGGTTTGAAACATGGAAGTGATACCGTGGAAGGTAACAGACTATCACTTCTGTAATTATAAAAAACTCAAACTTCCGATAGAAGAGCCTGAAATGCACTTCTTAGAGATGGATGACCGACCTTCCAAGGAGCTCAGCTTTCTAAACGATTTCTAATCAATATTATTAATGAGCAAAATGTAATGTTCCCTCCTAAAGCTGACCTAAAGCCAGCACACAACACATTTTTTCAGGGAGTTCTGCAAGGTCAAGCTAAGGGCATGACTGGGACAAGTAGTGATGGGCTCCTACCTGTAAAGCACACCGGACATTTGAAGGTGCCCCCCATGCCTTCAAAGCTGTGCTCTATCAGGTGGCACTGAAGTTTGGCAGGAGAGTCGAATGTCTGATTGCAGAGTTTGCATTCATGGTTCAGTCCTTCATCTGCAGGAGAAATCAAAGGAGAACTGAAATTCACCACAGCCCTTACAAAGAGAAAGTCCAACAAAATCTGTGAACTGGAGCAACTTTTTGTTTTCCTAAGCTCAGGAAACTGGATTGCTGAAATGTCCTCTTACCCAGAATGTTTCAGAATATCCAAAGCTTGACTGGGCATTAAAAGCACAGATTTTCCACTTATAATTAGCACTACGCAGGAATGCAGAGCATTAGCCTTCAGTAGGAAATGATGACTATGACCTGAAACATCATTTCTTAGCAGAGCCACCCAGTCACGACCAAGTACATTTGCAAAACAGCACGTGAGGAATTTAATGCTGATCACACACCATCCTGTGTACCATGGGTAAGAATTGTGAATGCTGTTTTTGGCACTGTGGCTGAGGTGGAGTTTCTTGTAACTGGTGTGAGAAGGGTGGGTAGTTTATACCCTCACACCACTCCTACTCCACATTCCCAGTCCTGTGGGCATACATGAAACCTTTTGCAAGCAGCAGCATTTCAGACCTCTCTTTCTGACAATCCTGGATTTTTTTCCCTCTTTATTTGCATTTCTCCTCTGGACAGCCCAGAGAAGTCCCCACGCGCCTTCTGACACGGCTTTCCCGTCCATGTCCTGTGGCTTTAAAACCCTTCCCGCTCCCCGCCGCCTGTTCCTCTGCTTCCTCCCATTGTCCTCCAAGGCCGGCTGGTGCCTGGCACCAGGTTCCCTTCCTGAGGGTGCTGCAGGATTCATCCACTCCGCCATGAGGGCAGTCAGTGGCTGTCCTACTTAGAAACAGTTGCTAGGTAAGAAGTGGCTTCCAGCCCTGCTGCAGAGGCCTCAATTCCCACAGCGCCGCTTAGAAAAGGTCCTTCTGTATGTCACCGGTGTGCTACATGAGTGGCATTGATCTCGCAGGTAAATACTGTATCTGATTATTAAAAAACCAGCGGGAATGGAGTGCTTGGTGACTGGGGCAGCTCCCTGCCATTTCTCACTTGGGAAGGAGCGATTCAGGTGAGCGCCCTGCCCATGCTGAACACCTAAATGCCAGGCTGCCAACCTCCTGCCGGACACAGCGCTGCCTGCAGCAACCATGAGTGACCCTGGAGATGGGCATTCACAAAGGATAGTGAGAGCACAGACAATGTTGTGCATCCCACACGACAATCTTTTCCACTGGTGTAAAGAGAACACGACATGGTGCTCCAGTGGCTGAGTGGGGGCATGTTCCTGCCCCAAATGACCCTTAGTGACTTATAAGAATTGAAAAAAATGTCAGTGGTAGCCCCCAGCTTTCAATTCTTGTTAGTCCAAAACCTAAATTTAGCCTTTGCGTAAGTCATGGCATTTCTAGCCAAAGGAGGGGAATTAGACAGTGTGAGCTAAGCCAGGCCATGGTGGACACTCTGCAGGTGGAATCACTAAAAATTACCATTGTGTGGTTTCCATGAGGTGTCAGAGGTCTGCACAATGAAAAGGGGCTGATGAAACCCAATAAAGACAAAGGTTTAGACAAAATTACATCACTCCCATGCAGACACAGCGAACTGCAAACTTCCTTTCCTTTTCTACCCAATCCTTCCTGAAAGCAATGTTCAATGTTCCTGACTACCTCTGCTGCATATATGTAAAGCCTTATAAAATAAGGGCCTTGTAAAATCATGGCTCAGGCCTGCTTCTTAGGCTAAGTGGAAGGGAACTATAGGAGAGTGACTCAGAATAGGGGTAGAGAGACGTGAGTGATGTGAGAGACGTGCTGTGTGACTGCCACATGTCCACATTGTGGTGTACGGTGGTTGGTTCACTTGGCCTTGTTGTGCCTTAAAACCATACTATGGTAACGGGCTAGCTGCTTAAAAAGGCCTGGTTTTTGCAATAAAGGGCTCTCCTTTGCACCTGCCTGGGGATGCTGTGTTGCTCTGCATCATCACATACATGCTGCAGAGCTTTTAGAGGGTGTGAAATGGAAGGCCTGGTCTGAAGTGTCAGCTGAAAAATGTTGGTGGTCCTGGCAATCCCCTGCCCACAGACTGTTGCTGCTGAAGTGCCTGTCTCTGTTACCTACATGAGACAGGAGAACTTGACTCTCAGCCTGCCTGACCAGGCACCAGTTTATAGCTGGGTCCACTGAGGACAGTTGTCAACACAAACTCAGGCAAAGGCTGAGGTCAATCTCAGCTGTTTTGACACCATGGCCTCTCTGGAGAGACTGGAATATGGTGGCAGCAGAGCACAGGCTGATGAGGTACACATCCCACCCAGCCACATACGCTAGTAGTCAGGTACAGTAGCTGATAAAATCCTTTGCAAAAGACTTCCAGGGGAAGGTTAAGGGTGGGTGACACTTTCTCATCTTGTAGATGACACCTTTTGTAACTCTCCATTAAAAAAAAAAAAAATCAAATATATGCTAACTACTTCATTAGCAGGGAAAATTTTAATGGATTATCAAGAGTTGACTGTGATTTTGCATTTTCCACCATCACTGACAAACCCTTCCAGCGTGTTCTGCCTTTGCTACTGCTGAGAGAGGACAAGTACAGCCCATGCAAGCACCACCAAAGGGAGCATGAAGGAAGAGAATCTGGCACACTCCAGTCTGTAGATCTAAGAGACACAGACCCATCCTCCAAGGCAGGTTGCAAGCTGTGTACTTCCAACAGGCGGCAACCCACAGCTGCAGGCAAAGCTGCAGAACAGCATCCTGAAAAGAGGAGGAGGGTTCAACAAATCTCATATAAATGCCTCTTCTTCCCTGAACTTGCTAATTAATTATGAGGATTGTACAGACTGACGCACAATATTTCTCCTATATGCATATCTTTGCCATGGTCAGTATTGAACAGATAGTTCTGGAGGTGGTGAAAGTTCCCCTCAATGGGCAGTTACAAGACAGGAAACCTGTAAGGTGAAGTTTCTTCATTAACCTGTTTGTGCTTATACGCACAGTCAAAGCAATTAGGACAAAGGGAGCTCCATCTCAGGATCTTCCACAAGTCAAGGTGAAAATAATCAATGACAATTCTCAAATCACAGAGTTACTGTTGGCAAAGTGTAAATGAACCATGCTAATCATTCCTGAGCATGGGAACACAGAACAGGGTGTTCTTCAAACATTCCAAGGAAGAAAAACTTCCAAAAAAGAAAGATTTTTATATGATGCTACAGAAAACAGGAAAGGTTTTTTATTTTTGGTCTTTCCATTACCTTAGTTGATGAAGAAAAAAGTAGAAAGAAAGGCATGCACCCCTGATGCCGAAGCAAAGCTAATTTTAATTACACAGAAATTGTACTTGTTCGAGAAGAACTGAACCCCATTAAATGTGACCCTTATTGTATTTCCCATATTACTCAGATCCAAGGTGACTTCCTGGTCACAAATATCAAAATCACTTTGATTATTCTATGTTGCAAATGTGATTTTCCTAAAGGCTTATAAACAGGGTTGGAAAAATCCCCTCACCCACTTGCCTGGGGCAGATAAAAACCTTCCCCAGGCAAAAGACATCAATTTGTGCAGAATCTAAGTTTCTCTTAAAAATGAAATGCTTTTAGTTTCCAAGTTCTAAAGACCATATACAAAATAAGACTACATTTGTATAACTAACAGAATAATATTTTTCCTAAGTCCCACTGTTTTCACCCATTTTGTGCACATCACCAGCTTTGTTACATCCTTGGAACAAAGGGCAAGGTTCCAGCCCTTGAATTCAAGAATGTGAAACCAGCCATGATTTAAATTTAAGGAAGACAGCTAAGGGTACAGAACTGGCAGAAGAGTCAGGATCTTTGGCTTCCATTCCAAACTCCAACACTGACATACTCTTATCACCTTGGGCATGACAGTGTGGCCTGTGTTTCTCAGACTACCCATCTTTAAGGAAGTGGTGCTAATTTTTAATTTCTACTTTAACAGGCTGACCTAATTACTATCCCTTAAGACTTTTAATACAACCAAGATAGTGGAGCTGGAGAAGAGTCCAAGATTATCTACCACACTCAGAAGACCCAGAATCACCGCCATCTGCCTGTGAAAGGGTTTAAGACCATTTCTTGACACACAACTTGCCTGGATCACACAGCACTGTGGAAGGATGGGGGAACAAGGCTTTGTCCCTGTTCTCTGCTCTCCCTAGACAATTTAAAAGCACAGCCAGCCTTTTCTCTCCCACTGGCATGAAAAGAGCCAGGATGTGGCAAATCCTGCAAAGGTGCCAGATGTGGAAAGAGCATGCAAAAGGCTCTGTTTACTCAGTGGCCCCTGTCTAGCTCTCCATGTTTAGCAAACAATTTGATAGGGTGCTATGGAAGTGCAAAATATGATATCATTAATAAATAAAGGGCCAGTGAAATGTCATGTCACATTTTCAGTTTTCATTTGGGATAAATCTGAAATGGAATGGAGTGTCAGATACAGTCCAAAGGGCTCTCCTTCCCTGCAGAACAGAGCTGCTGCTCTTTGCTCTTACTCAGGCAGAAAAAAAAAGCAAAAATTTAAAAAAAAGTGCTGAGCAGCTTTAAAAAATTCAATCAAAATAATCTGCTCTTTGGAAAGGTGGCGGCTGACAGTAATTGGAAAATACTGTCTGACTCATTTATTAAAGTGAGATTTAGAGTCAATTGATTTAATAACCATTAGAATATTCTATTAAGGATATAATAGGTTGGCACAGCCCTATTTTTTATTAAGAGTTATAGGTAAGAAATAAGCAATGCTATGGAATTTTAGACAACTGCTGTATGGATTAGACTAAAAATATGGCTTGCAAAATAGGTATAAAAGCAGCAAGTATCGGGAGGAGGAATAGGAAAGTACATTACAGTGCAAATGAGTTAGCCGAAGGATGAAAAAGAAATGAACCTTTAATATAAAGCCTGCACTTTTCCAAATCTAACAGAAAACTATGCACTGCATTCCCTGGTGTGGTACATCGTAAAACAAGTCATCACGTCCTTCACATTATGGGCCCAACAACGCCATGAGGAAGGCAAGAACAAAGTACCCACTGTACAGCACAGAACTGGTGCTTACTGCTGCCCTTATGTGGCTGGGATATGAGCTTGGACATGGCTGAGACCTCGCAAGATGGATGGGAATGGTTTACCCACTGCTCACGTCAAATGAGTTTGATGCACGCAGAATTTCTGCATAAGTAAATTGCTTTCCATTTGTAGTCTTTATTCAGATAGTGGGAAAATGTAAACACGAATCAATTCCAAATAAATGCACTTAATATTCATATAAATGTTTAATATTTACACAAATATTAAATGTTTCAAGGCAGGCAGGTAGATTTTAATTGAGGTGCAGCCCATTACCTCAGCAACTAACTTGACAACCAGCTATAAAAGCAAATATAATCAGTCTTCGTGCTGAGCATATACTCATATTTGGGGATCCTCTTTGTATTGGCTACCCATGCACTGCAGAGTTACTGAGCTGCTTGTACAGCAGGCAGGATGCTCCCACTTGCACCTGCCCCAGAGCCAGCGCTCTGGATGACCCGGCCCAGTTTGTGTTACCAACTCAAGGCGCAACTTGTTCATTCCATGGAAGGCCCTGACATTTCAGTACACACTTTAAACAAGTGGAACCCTTTAAGCAGTGTCTAGACTTGTGTTTATGCTTCTTGCTCTTCCATAAAAACAAAACTAGAGCAGCTACAAGCAAATGCTCACTGGCTGACTTACATGCAGCTGTTAAGTCGGTAACCACTGGGGACCCTCTTATATTGTCTGATCAACACTACAGCCGTTACCCAGCACCAACTTGTAACAGTTTATAAGTAACTCTTTCTCTTTCATAACAGTTTATAAGTAACTCTTTCATCCTCAAGATTGTCCAGAAGGGTCCTTGTGCCTTCTACTCTGAATAAATCTATAGGCAAAGGTCCTAGGATCATGATGTCCTCATGGTAAATAATCATGAGGCTGGGTCCATACTCAAAATAATCCGCTAAGAAGTCATGTAAAATCTGCCCTCCACACACAACACAGGAATGAAATGGCCTGCAGGCCATGTAATTTTCTTTTTAGATCTAAAACATGCACAGCTCCCACATTCAATGTGTTTTCTTTGTAATATTTTTACCAAGCAAGCCATGCCCCTAAACCAATTTCTCCTTCTTTGCATTGCTTTCACTCTTCCCTGAGCTAATTCTGCAGCACACATTTATAAGCCAGAGATCTGAGAAGTTAGGAAGCAATGCCGTGGATGACAGCTAACCCCTTGGCTACAACATCTCACACAGAAAACAGAGGAAGGACGGAAGGACAAAATGCACCATACAACACTTTAATTTCCAGAGTGTACAGCCATCCATGCTTCCTAGCTTATAGTGCTGTGCCTATCTGCATCTTTTAAATTGTATTGGCCACACACCCACACAACCACCAGCCTCCCTGTGACACTTCAGACAATCTCATTCCTACTCAAAATTTGGTCTTAGGGTCTGCTGTGGCAAGTATGTGCATGACATGTACCTTCATATGTAGAAGGTACAGAAAGAACAAATAACAGCTCTTCCAAGCCTGGAAGCTGAAATGGAACAGTACCTGAAGTCTCCAGCACCCCATTCATAATTTCTCCCTGATAGCACTAATGCTTCTGCCATTTTCAATTCCTCAAGCATTATCAGAACCCCTCAAATGAGAAACATGATCCATCACAGCGTTAATTTTGGAAGCTGACATGAAAAGCATGGAAATAGGGATAAAGGAACAGAGAGTAAAGGCAAAGCATACAGCTGGCATTTGCAGCAGGAAGAAGTATACAGCTAGAATTTACAGATGTGAGAAAAACCTGTCATACAAAACCAGTTTTTGTTTAAGTCCTAACTAATGGTTCAGTCCTGGTGAGACAGGATGGACGATTGGATGGAAAGACAGAAGTATACCTGTCTTTCTCCCGGACTGTCCAGGGCAAGTCACCATGTGTTAGCAAACAGGAGGGCAGGGGAAGGAAATACCCTCCCTCCCTCCTCACTTACCCTCTAGGTACAGTTATCCTTCACACCTTCCCTCTTGTGCCACATACTACTGCTCATGTAGATGTCAGCATGCTGATCTGTGTTTATCCTTAATGCCACTTTTAACCAAAATCATGGCGTTAGCTGAAGAAACTCCAAACATCTGGCTGCACCCTGAGCAATGTCTGTCCCCTTGCTTTTTTTTCAGTTCAGAATGATTTTTAGGCAAGTCTCTGCCCATTCCAAGGAAAGCTGGCAGACAAGATCCTAGCAACAACTCTTGAGTCCCCAACAACTGCAGCCTCTCAAGGGGAAGGTAGGGACCAGGCTATGACACTGCCTGGAAGGTCCTGGCCTGCAGCAGCAAGAAGAGGATGGGAGCTGCACTGTGCTGCTGAGGCCAGGCCATGCTGGCTCCCAGCAGCTTGGTAGGAAGCTTAATTCAACAAGCAGGAAATAAATCCTACAGCCCTCTGCAGTGCACTGCTAAAGCTACAGCAAAGGGTGCTGATCGATGGAGTGACAAAGAGCTGGGATCCACCTCCTCAATTAAAGCAAAAGTTCTCTCTCCAGGGACAGATTTTGAAATTAGATCTGCTTAAGGGAAAGCCAGTCTACTGCATCTTTCATTCCACTGCATTTTTGTCTGAAGCAAGGGATGCATTTCACTTCACCAACTGTTCACTTTTTTGCTTGGTTGCACTCACTTTGGCTGCTTGTAAGTGAACTCTTCTTACCACATGTGCCTTGTATGTTCTATTAAAGCCACAAATTGTCTGGCTTCAGTGAGGCTGGATGAAAATAAAAGAAGGGCAACTGGCAGGGTCTATTTCTTAGTAAGTGTCATGTATTCAGATCAAGTAAGAACAATTTAAATACAGCAAGTCTCCTCTCCATCAAGCAACAACATTTTCTGCACAACTGGCTACCAGGAGAGAGTTCAGGAATTCTGCAAGTGTTACTCACCAGCTGATGGGACATGCATAATTTGCTACTCCCTGTCTGTAACTGCACCAGAAAAAGGTATTAAAATTCGTTCAGAAAAAAGTCTGTGTTGCATCACATAGCTACACACATTACAAGGTTACACTCCATCATTGCAATAAAATCCCATGTGATGGAGCTTATTTTGGAAACAATTTTGCTATGGGATATAAAAAGAAATTTAAACCAGTAGGAATAAGCTGAGTGGTATGAGTTATTTGTAGACAGATGATCCAGCTCAATATTTGCCTTTCCAAACAGCACTTAGTGAGCACTGATTAAAAACTTGGTGACTGATCCTCCAAATGCTGGCATAACTAACTGAGGAGAGCAGGCCTCCCATCCTTCTAGACTCCTGCCTAGGCTTTTTGTGGGACAAAATTCTGCTGAGGTGCAAGGTTAAGCCCTCCATCCTCTCAGTATACAGTGAAATACAGATTATTATCTGAGTTTTACAGAAAAAGAAACCATACCCCAAAACTGCATCCCAAACAGAGAATGAAAACTTTCTTACTAAATTAATGGTGGAAGAATCAGACCCGGCTTCATTTGTTCACCATTATGAATGCACTATTGGAATTAAGGTTGGAATTGAGTTTTTCGCTGTTCTCTTCTGTAAGCTAAGAGCCTATTTCCAGGAAAAACTCTTGGACCAAACCTTCTTTAGTAAAGTAAAATTGCAATTTGAATGGCTCAGAGGTTGCCTGAGCTAAGTAGATATTAATACTTTAATCAAACTGTAGGGAAAAAATAATAAAAATGTCATAATTGTATTCAGAAGAACTAAACAGTAAAAACAAGTAAAAACTTTTTGCTTTTTTATTAATTCAATTTTTTTAAAAATGCATTCAATTTCAGTATTTTTGTTCACTGTGTAGGCTACAGTTTTGTTTTCTTGTTCTTGCTCTTTGGTTGGAGAACTAGCTTTTTCTGTTATTTGTTGCTACATGCCTACTAGTAATGCTCACTCATCTGGGTCTTCTGGAAGTAATGCCCACTCATCTGGTCAAAGTACAGGTATATCTACTTTTAAGCTTTGCACAAAGAAAACAAATTTTTAAGGTAGGGGAGAATATTTCATGTTGCATAAACTAAAGACAAGCTGTTCTAAATTTAGTGGTACTGGGAAAACATCTCACATGGAGAAAAAGTGTCAATATTAATTCTACACTACAGTGGACCAGCAGTAGAAATTGCGTTTCGTACACAAGTCTCATCAGGTATTTCTTTTGTTCTGAGAATACAAAAAGGGCCAGAGTTGCCTTCATTCTTTTGGCATGAAGCTATTAGATATCTGGAAGATAAAGCCTCTAAGTGCTGAAATGCTGTTTATCTACAAAGAATTGCCTGGTTATTCTTAAAAGATAGGAAAGAAAAAAGAAAAATGGAAAAAAAGAGTAGGGTAGGGCTTTCCTGTTCTATTGGATATTTGACTCAAGAGCTTGAAGAAATAACAGTCCTTTTCATATTTCCTAATACATCAGATAGTATTGATATTTTGTTTTCCAAATCTTAATGCTATTATATCAGTCAAATAACATTATTTGGCATCTTTTTACATAGGTGGAGGGACACTTGGGAATGAGCAGCCATTGCTGTGATTTTGATCCAGCTCTTCAACTCATTTAGGTGCGTATCAACTTTCTGCTTTCTTTCCCTTTAACCTCCATTTCCTCATCCCCAGCCCTCAGAAATAACAGGGAGGAAGAAGAGGTTTAGGCTGTGAAGGCCCTCAGGTCCATGCTGATAACTGGGCATTTAATTAGATTATTTTCATGTGAGCGAACTGTTTTGCCTGTTAGGGGAGATCTCCTTGTACAGCAATGTATTAAAATGATAAAGCTCAATTTAATATAAAGAATTATTTATATTGCTCATCTGATTAAGTTTGCTGTTTTATTTAGGAAAGCATTTAAAATGAGAAAGCTCAATTTTAATTTGAGCTAACCTTTCCCTATGTTTCTCTTTGATTCTTCTATAAAGCAAGCAAGCAGCTTTGGGCCCACATATCAAAAAAGGACTAGACTTCATTCTAAACCTGCTCCACTCTCCTTCCTGCTTTCTCTGCTGGTACTAAGACTTCACACTGAGCTGAACAAACAGCTTTTGGAATTTTTATATTGAAAGTTCTTCATTTGTGGATAAGAGAATAATGAGGGCCAATTAGTTATTCTTTCTCAATCAGTTACATGTTTGGGGCTTGGCTTTATTTTCCCAAATTCTAAATGCCTCTGTTAACAGATTTATTCCAACCCTTGATCAAACCTAATTCCTCACTGAAGCAAAGACACCATTTCCCACCATGCTAGCAATTGAGGAATGGTGCCTAAGAACACAGCTGCTCCTCCAGTGAACTTTGATGTAACAGAATGGCAAAGTTCTGAACTTCAAATAATAAGGGGAAAAGAGGAAAAACACCAGAGTAGAAGAAATAGAGAAAAGTTGGCTAAAAAGAGATGTATCAGACAGATAAAGATCGGTTGGGGAAGGAGAACAAGATGTAGTGGCAGAAATAAACAAAAAAAGGAGGCAGACTGAAAAGGTGAATGGAGCTGAAGAAATGGTGAGCTGAAGCAGGACAAGGGAATGAAACCTGTGTGGAAAGGCACAGCCAAGTCTCAATTTAACCTTCACTTGAAGTTCACGGAAGAAATGCAGAGTAGCATGCACTTCCAGGCAGAGCTTGAGTAATTTAGTTCAGTTCCTGTGGCAATAATGATAGATGTATTTTTGCATCCAAATGTCTCAAGCCAACAAAGTTACCAGTATATCATTAATAACAATAAGCAATTAAAAAGAACAGCAGGTTACAAATATCAAGAATCAAACTTGGGGTAAAAATACAGGACCATTATAAGAGAAATAAAAGTATAGGCTGTCAGGTCAGTATATAGCCTCTCCAGATAAAAGTTATAGAGCTGGAGAAAAATGTGGCCTGACATTAAATGACTATGAGGTGATTAACATCAGTGAGAAACCAAAAAACACTTGTAAAGCTCTGAGGAAATCTGAAATGTGATATGAAAACCGTGCCTGTAACAGCAAGAGATAGGTGGCTGACCACTGTAAGACATCAGCCTTTTACTAAGACATACTCTAATAAATAACTGACAAGACTGCATTTGCTGGCTGAAATATTCTCCAAAAGGCCCATTGAGCTTTCACTGCATGTGTCAGTTCATTTAAACAAGAAGAGGCAGGAAAAAACCAGAGGAACTCAGGAAGAAAGGGAGGAAGACCCAGTCCAACCCTACATGTATTGCTGTGTGTACATGCACAAGGTGCCTAGCAGTCCCTGAAACCAAATTTATTTAAGCCATGTGCTGCAGAATGGGTAGAACGGGTTAAAAGCCATGAGATTTAACTCAGTGTATGGCTGGAAGTCTGCACTGAGCAGTTTCCCCTCAGAGGGTTTCTCTGTAACGGGGAGAGTGAGAATTTCAATTTTTTTTAAATGAAGACTGAGATTTTGATGCAGCACTGCCATTTCAGGGCTCAGGTTGAACAAGAAGTACTGAACATTGTGAGACTTGTGATCAAATTGTGAAACTGTGAAACCTAATTTACCCAAATGAAATGGGGGACACAAAATTAATTCAGATAAATGAGGATTTTGAATAAACAAGGGACTATTTAGTGCTTTTAACACACATCCTGGGACATAACCTCATTACAGATCAGGAGTGTTGTGCTGTGAGTTTGTGTCAGAGTGGAAGTGTCACTGGCACAACAAATAAAACCAAAAATATCCTACTCCCTGATCGCTTATTTTGTGTTTCCATACACACGCTACACGAGCCTGAAGAATAATTAACACTGCTGAGAAGAAGCAGCAACAGTGGATGAGTCTCACTACAGCAGACCTCTCATCATAGCAGAAATACAAATGTACTAGTTATCGTAACTGTGTTATGTTAAGTAGACCTTTGCCCCACATTATTGTAAGTTAGAGGAGGGAAAAGGGAAAAGGAAGATGATATCAGCATTCTTGATGATATTTTATTTATCCACACATACTGTTAACACAGTTGAAGAATAAGCAGAAGAATGGAAGGAGACACACAAAACACTTGCAGACACAGATTTTTTTTTAACATTTTGTCAGGGACAAAAAAGCCAGTGAAGACAGCCATCTCTTTTACAGAGCAATATCAGGCATTAAAGCCCACAAAAAAGGGGAAAAAAAATTGAAAGTGTTTCTAATGCTATCTTGTAAAGATGCTTATAAAGATGCTGTGGACATTTTTGTTGTGGGTAAATTTTTAATTTCTTAACTTCATGAAACAATTTGACCAAGACCTGAGCATGTTCATTTAAGCTGTCATTTAAATACTGCATACCGTGACTTATTGTAATAATGGCCAGCTCCAAAGGAATTTTTTTTTTGCATTGTAATGATGTTTTCCAATCTTGTAATGATATTAAGAAATAAAAGTATTTCTAAACAGAATGGTGCTAGATATGCATTCAACTTGCCTTGTCTTTTTTATTTAAAGCTGGAGGGCTATCATTTGGAAACCCTGATGCTGTTTAAAACAAAGCATTTTCATCAGAAACCTTACAGGCAGCAAGCTTCTCTACTTACTCAGCATGTTATGCTTACTTGTCAGTCTTTCTCCAAACAAAGTGGGGAAAACAAGCATATGAGATGCAAAGATGTAAAGCAGATAGAATGTATCCCCCAGCCCCTTCAATTGCTTCCTTCACCTCACTCAAGAAGCAATTTTAAATGTATTAAACCTGGAGGTGGGCAGAGGGATTTAACACTAGGTAGGATTTGAACAACAGAAAATAAGGTCAAGGAGGAGTATTACCCCTCTAGTCATATTTAGAAAAACAGGGACATTTTAGAAGTAAAAAAAACAACAGGGCAAACTCACTTGCTGTGCTCTGCATCACTCTGACCAGCAAGAGCCCACTGTTAGATTTTGCAATGCGTTTTGCTAGGTGAAGCATGCAGATTTGGATCCCATGACACTTTCACAAATAAGCAACATATTTTGTTGATGTTCATTTCTGTTTGACTGCTGGACTTGATAAATGACATGGCAGTGGAGAAGAATAAAAATTGCTGTGTTAAATCCTTGAAAATTATACAGCAGAAAAGGTGGGCAATTTCTGTAGGTCAGCTGGGCACCAGAAGCCAAAGATCAGAACTGGAAATAGTAGTTGACAAGGAATACCCACAGAGCAGCAAGGAAGCTGAGGTGGGGCAGCTGAACTGAAAGCCGTATTTGCAAGCCATCTATCCACACCCTTATCTTTCCAACATTTTTTTGGTCAGTCTGTGTGACTGACACACCCTTTCTCTACCCCCACCCCAAAAAGATTAAAGGACAACAAGCTGGGTATGAGGAGAAAAAAAACAACTTGAAATTGAGTTATAGCAACGGAAAGTTGGCTGATACACCAAAATACCAGCATTTCTCAGAAAATAAACCACTCTGAAGGTCCCAGTGAAAAAGTGACAACAGCAAGGAAAGTCCAAATTAAAATTGTTTCTTTGCCCTTAATTCACTCTGTCAGTACAATATTACCTCATGTATAGTACATTATCTTTGAATGATACATTCTGTGCCCTTTATGCCTGAATCAAAACTCTGTCACATCGTAGTAAGTCAAATATGCCTGCCAAACAACAGGCATCACCATTAATTCCATGAGAGGCCCTCATGAACGAAGTCCAATGTTGCATGGCCAAAGTTGCAGTGATATCTCTTCCCAGCAGTGCAAAACAAATCAGTGTTGGAAGAGAAGAGTTTGCCTACAACCCTGAACATGTGTTGCCTTTGTGTTAGAGAAACAGCAGAGAGCTAGCTAACACTGCTAATAACACTGCAATGGTTTCAATCATGGGGAAAATATATTATGATGGAACTCTTATAGGGTTAATGCAACAAGAAACAAATGTCCCTCCTCAGGTTATTTAACCTCTGATAATAAGAAGAGTGCATATGGAGGGTTGACTGATTTCAGCCAGGTGAATACCAATGGAGCACATATCTTACTCTGTGTTGAGTAAGATGCATGTTTTGCAGTATATTTTTAAAGATGCCTCATGAATGATACATGCAAAAGCAGATTGATTTCTCAAACCTAGTGACTGCCACTGGAAGCTGGGTGTCCATCTGCATTTACACACCTTTCAAAAGGATAATCCAGCTCTCTTCAGTGGCACTGCAGAAGCAGAGCCCTTTTTGCCCCACTGCTCCCTGCCCATGTGTGTCATTCCCCCAAGCCCTCTCATTGCTTTCACCCAAATATAAATAAAAAGGAAAATCTGCTTCATTACATTTGCTAGCATTAATTGATGTTTAAAAAAGTCTGTTAAAAATAAAGCCCAGCAGTGACATTTTTCTTTGCTAAAGCACGATAGCAGCACATTACAAACATTACAAAAAGGTCCCCTGGTAGGATTGTGAAGTTCCACTCTGGCAGTAAAAAGCATCTACTGTATATTCCCTGATTTTTTTTTAATTTTATTTATTTATTTATTAATGCATGATAGGTCAAAAATGCAGATTAAACTCCCTGTCTCAGCAGCAGGGCTGCAATATTGAATGAGGGAACTGGATGGACACAGTGTATTTTTAGCATTTGTTGTACCCTGGTCAAATAAGTGCTCCTATTTACTGGTGGCAATGACGCCCACAGCTATTCAATCCCAGCTTGACATTTTCCCTATGGCTGCACCTCTCTTGCTTTTGCATGAGCTGGGTGGTTCTGAAGGATGCAACACTTTGTGCCCAGAGGTCCCTGTGACATTTTAGAACAATGCATTAATCAGGCTGCTGGTCTCCTGAGGTACAACCAGAGCAGCAGACAAACTAAGGAACCACAGAACCCAGCCCACTCACCCATTCTCCAAGAAATCTCTCCCTGTGCCAGCTGACTTACTGGTTTCTGGGAAAACTGTCTCAAGCCAAGTAAAAGACTGCATTGCTTTCAGGGAAGGTGAGTAGAGATGCTAAATTAGGCCTGGCAGGATTGCAAAAGTGGGGAGAAATAGAAACAAAGGGGTCAATTGTTTTCATGTCTCTGGTGTTGCCTACCAGGATAAATATAGCCTCTCTTCTCTTGCCTCTCTCTGTACTCAGGGCTGAGAATGGCCTGAGAATCTGCAGAATCAGGCCCCTAATCCTGCTGCTTGCATAAGCTTTGCAAAACCCTAATGTCCAGTCCTTTGAATCTTCTTAAAAATGTACTTTTCTAGACCATCTGAAGATGTTTGAGAGCAAAGGAGATGTGGGCAACTAAGTAATTCTCTGGTTGTAACTTGCCTGAATTTGAAGAAACGAGAAGAACAGCAGAATATACTGTCACCTGGCCTTTTTACCCATTCCCCACAGCTCACACTATATTCCAGGCGGGTGGCCCTAGCCCAGAGAACCTCACTGTGGGAGGACAAGCAGCCAGAAAAGAATGTGACTGGGAATACTGAATAAGGCACACATATTTGTGCCCTTTTTTTCTGAAACAAATAGTCACTCCAGGCAAGCATGGCAGAACTTAGATGTTGAAGAGGACACAAAGCTGGACAAGGTAGAGCTGTGCAGGGGTCCTGACAGCATTTCTTCAAAGCACAAGAGCCCTGTGACAAAAGATAATGGGACATTGGCTCTGACTCCAGAAATAGGTGTTCAAAGCTGTGAGCCTTTAGAAGAGCACAGAGGTAGGGATAAAGGAATCTCAACAAGGGAGCATAAGCAGGGTTAGATAGAAATCTTTGATCACAGGGTGTTTATACTTGATAAAGGGGTAAAAGTAACACAAATAAATATAAGTAAACCACATTAAATCAGTATCCAAAACAAGGTTGGTGGCTGCAGTTGTCTAGTCTGAGGAAAAACAGTGTGGTTAAAGTGAAATGTAACTTGGCTTCTAATAAGAGTACTGGCTATAGAGGTGGAAAGAAATGGAGAGATCTTTGAGGTGATGAGAAGGAAAAAGCAGTGGGATTTAGAGATGGGAATGGGTGGATTACTGGAGCAAAAAGGAGCCAAAAATAACAGGGTAGGAATATTGAGAGAGAACATTACTGACAGGCGTCTGCTAGTTATAATTATATATCTCTTCTAATGCCAGTGTTATATTAGACTCTATCTTAACACACATATTATTTCTGTCTTTGAAGCTCCTAATCAAAAGAGAAGAAGAAATACTTTCTGCCTTTTACAGGACTTAACAATCAAGCAGTGAATGAAGTATGCTGCAGAGAGAGAAGCTGTAAAAACAGCAATATGGATACATATGTATTAATAAAAGATACATGCATATGCATTTCAAATTGCATATAGAAATGATGCTTGAACTGCTACTTAAGCAGGATTGCTCCTGAAACCACAGCCGGAGCAAGTCTTTAATATCAGCTTGAATGAGGAGGAGTAGGCATTTTTCCCCTGATCCAAGCCTAATGGGGCTGCACGGGAGAAGAAGAGGTGATTTTATGTGAAGCTGGTGAATACTTTTTTTTGTAGGAGACTGCAGTCAGCTTGATTGTTGTGTTTTACCAGCAAAATAACTGCAGCTGCAACCAGCTACAATTAGGTACTTAGTAATGTGTTAACAGGTAGCTATGCACACAAAAATGAATTCCAGTCAAGGCAAGCTGAACTTTGATCCTCAACCTATCTTTTACAAAGCAGCACCAAGGGACTATGTTTTTTTCTTAGCAGCTTTCACACTGATACTATCACAACAATTAGTGCTTTTGAGACATGCTGGTGGGATTGACAGCTGGCTGATGACACAGCACAGCCTGGAGACTGACATTAGATCATCACTATTGACAGGTTATCTGCTTGCTCCTCACTAGTGAAAAGTTATTCTGTCTTTTGCAACTTAGTTTGTTTTTTTTTTTCTTTTTTTAATGAAAATACAATTTTGTTTTATTCACACCTAAACTGATAACACAACTGCCCCAAAAATGTGTTTCACAAGGGGCAATCCCGATGTTTTACTGCCATCATTACAGACACCCTGCAGATATTTTTAAGGCAGATTTTCTCACCACCATATGGAAAAAAATGCTGGAAGAGAATTTTCATTAATCCTTTTAACTGCTGTGTAAGCTGTGAAAAAGTGAGTGTGTGCATACATACACACAGATGTGTATTTGTCTCCACTTCAAATTTACAAATGTAAACTAAGTTGCTCTGGTAAAGACCAGTAACTGTTGTAGAGGGAGAGCACCCCAGCTGAACAGGAGATGAACACAAGTTACTCGGGATTAAAAACAACCAAACTATTCTGCATGCACCATTTCCCCAGATTTGTGTTTCCCGGTTGATTGTTTGTGTCCAAAAATGTACGTGGATGGTCTTTCCCAGGTTCTATTTTTCCATTCTTTTCTACACAATCTGTAATGTTTAGAATGAGCTGAATCTCAGCACATAATTTTTCCTGTCTGGGAAGATTGTACAGATTATTTTCTTCCACTCAAGTGCATTCTCACAAAGTCAGAGTCAGTACAGCTGTCTTTGAGCCCTCTCTCCTTCTGTGACATGAACAAACAGGGAAGACTGACACTCAGACACTATTGTGGCCATGTGACTGCTGCATAATTTGGTACCCTGAAGAGACAGGGCTTCATACATACTCTGAGCTTTCTGGCTTTATCAGTAACATAAACAACAGCATTCTAAAAATATATATAATTTAGTTGCTTATCACTTTGAGTTAGGTGTGGGGAAGAAAAAACCTCTGCTGTCCCAGATGCCCCAAGGACTGTCCTCCTAGTGCCACCTGCTACAAGTCCCAGCCAGTGCTGAGCAATCTGACTGATCCCAGGTGACCCCAGCACTCTTCCCCATGCCTCACTTCACAGCACAGGGGAAAAAAGCCTGCTTTGAGCTCACCTGTGATTAGATTGGGATATGAAGTCACTGTTAGCAGGCCACCAAGCAAGGCAAGTGTTATTTCCTTTGCAAAGTGAGCACTCAAAGTGTCTTTGCAAGCATTTGGGGCAGGGGCTGCTTTCTGCACACCTCTGTGCTATCCTTGTGTGTCACTGCAGTGCTGGTACTGAACGCCACACAAAACTGCAGTAAATTCCCTGAGTGCTGGTTCGGTTTTCTCTACCAACACAAGAAAGGGAGCCAAACCAATGGCTTCTTCCATTGTGAGCTCCACAATGCCTCATGATCGCACTGAGCTCCCTATGGATACCCACCATCTCACACATGGCTCTGACACCCTGCTGAATGAGGAGGCCCTCAGAGCAGACTTCTGACTGACCCTCCTGCTTTTCAGGACCTTAGAACAGGGCTACCCATGACAGAATAGCTGTCAAAACACTAAAAAGACAAAAGCCTAAAGCAGCAAAATGCTAAATCAAAACGGGCCATGGGCACTGGCCTCTGCTATCAGTTATGGATATGAGGCCCTGTTTCATGATACTGCCTTGAGTAAAATAATTTCATTAATATGAGACACCTCTTCAGTGGGGAGTGGGCAGAGAGCTAGAAAATGGCTAATGACTTTCAAAAGTATTAAAACAAAAAAAATCTCTATCTATCTATCTGGATGAAGAAAAGTCGAACGCTTTCTAATTTGGAGAAAACATCTCATGGAAGACACTAGACAGTAGCTAAGGGCCTCTGACTGATGGCTCTTGGGTCTCCTCCGTACCTTTGATCTGCATTATGAAATGTTAATGTCCACCACGTCAGGACTTGTTACATAAACATACCCTTTCTCTAACTGCTCAGTCCTGCCCATTGTAACTTCCATTCATATCATCCATTTATATTTAAATGCTGACTTGGAGCTTATACCCAGAAGCACTGACATTTTTTAACAGGAGCAGCTAAACTAGGGTAAACTGCTAAATATAATTTATTGATGATAAAGAGCTTGGTTCAGATTAAATTCCAGCAATTTAATAATGAACACATTCACATCCTGCATCCGGAATATGTATATGTATGTGTTTCCCCCTCCTCATTTAACTGGGAGAAGGGGGTCTCGGAATCTGTGATTTCCTGTTGATTAGATGTGAAGCAACCACAAGCACATATTTTTGATATCTCTATTAACAGACTGTTCATGTCTAACTGCAAAACTTGGTTGCACTTCTCTCAACATCTTTGCCCAAGACAGACCAGTAAACACAATTCCTCTCTCTATAATTAGCCTTTTCTCTAAGGGCCCTGAAGTAAGTCTGCATGCCGTAGATTTAATATCCAGTGCTATATCCATATGTGCTGCCCTTGCCTGGTCCCAGAGCATATAAACTCCCCTATTAGCAGCCTTGACTGCTTAATTATGCAGATTTTTTTTGTACCCGCCTGCCTGTAAAATTACTGTGTCTAACCTTTTTTTTCTCCCTCCTCTTTGCACCATGCTGGCCATTCTAATGAAATCGGCATAGGGGAAAGGGCCTGATTTGCAGTTATGGAGGCTGGATCGTACTGGCAATCTGTCCTTAGTGGGAGTTACAAAAGAAGTCAAATGCCTTCATCTGGTTCTCCCCTCTCATCCCCAAGGTGATTGAGTTCACTTCCTGATGCTTCCCAAGTTTTCCTCGGGCTGTCCAATCAGCGCATCCACCAGGGAGCCCAGCCTAGCTTGCAACAGTCTCCGTATCTAGTTACAGCCCCACCAGGGACAGTCAACTATCCACCCCCAAGCCTTCAGATGAAAACCTTTTCTAACAAGGCCGCCCAGCGCCAATGAAATAACACACATCTGCATATCCACTGGGTCCCATGTTTCTTGTGCTCATGGATTATGTATCTTGCAGCCTCTAATAAAGAAATGCAGTTCTTTGTTTAATGTTTATCTTGTGCTTGTTAAGCAAATGCTAATGTTGTATCAGAATGCTTTAGTGCTATTTGGGTTTTTGGTGATTTACTACAAGACAATCTGCTGTGAAGTAAATTTAGAGGGGAGGGGGAAGGAAAAAAAAATAACATTCCAGCTTAGAGGGAGAGAGAGAGAGAATGGTTTGACAGAGAAGGAGCAAGAGGGAAAGACGGAGAGCGCAACAGCTCCCGGTACGACTCCCCTAACCTCCGGCTGACATGCCCACTCCATCACTAGCCAGTCCGATACCTGGAGGTACAGAACCGACCCGCTATGATTTCCAAAAGGGATGAGATGATAACTTCCCCTTCAGTGATAAGGTAAACAGTGTCCTGAAGGGTAAACAAAAAATAAAAAAGCCCCTTTTGTTGTCTGCCTTTGTGCCCTGATGGTTAGCACTGTGCTGTGTTATTCACAGACCACAGGGAAGCCCTAGATTTAATTGTTCATGCCTGGCTCTGCGAGAAATAGGCAAAAGACAATATGAGGTATTCAGAACCCCCTTCTTCAAATTATTTTTTCTTCCCTCCCCCCTTAGGGAGGGGAAGAGAGGAGATTTGGAAGCTGATGAACAAATGAATGTCCTCTATTTACCCTTTGGCAAGACAGAATATAGACATCCACAGTGCTAAGTGCTCCTGTTAACACTCCACTCAATTCCTTCAACACTGTTTTGAAAGATCTAAGTTCTGGAATTCTATTTATTTTTCTTCTACAAATGAATCAGGGTCAATAAAATGCAGATCTCCAAAAGGAGGAGACTTGAGAGCTAACTAGAAATGCAGCTGAGCTGCCCACATACCCCCCCTTCCACACCACCATACACTTTTTAGCAACCAGCCTTTGTTACAAAATCAGTTGATTTTAAGGTCTACATGAAATCAGGTTGCACAAAGTTCCCTGGATCAAACCAGAATTACAGCTTAAAACAATTTTGTGGATGAACAATTCTATACCTTCAACATGAGTGAAGCCCAAAAGATACTGATGAATTTCAGTATGGAGATATCTTCTGGAATCACAAAGGTATTGTGCAGTAAGGCAGTAAACTCTGTTTATTCCCTTTGTACACACACAGATTATGAGCACATCTCATGTTCTATGCTCCTGTTCTCTGAGCATACCTTGTACTCAGCTGGCCAAGAGTTTGACAGTATGTGAATGCATCAAAGTGCTACACCTACAGATGTACACAATTACTAATTGCAAACAGTCAGCATTTTAAAGTCTTATATTGTTTATTCTGGCACTAGAGTAAGCTGGTGCTCAGTTTTCTGGACTGAGAACAATGGGCACTGAAAGTTTTCAACACAAAAAAATGAAAAGTATGATAAATGGTGAGGTGAGATAATGTGAGCTTTTCTGCCTTGACCTTTTTTTATGTGCCTTGATTTTCATTTCACTTAGTAAGAGGGACTCTATTTTTTGAACCCATTCAAACCTCTATGTTAGCTGCTGAAACTGCTGATAAAATGTGCTTCTTCATAAATACCAGTTGGATATTTGGAAGGAGCTGAATTCTCATTTTGAACCTAAAATCTATTATCATCATCAAGTAGATTCATCTAAGATCATATTTGCTCTATTAAAGTGAAGGAATCTGTCTCCCATTAGCTAGCACAGCACTCTAAATGGCATAAGAACACAAGCAAGCATCCTGTGTTTTTTTCCACTGCCTTCTTCTTTCCCTGCTGTTCTTCGTCCAAATGGAGTAAATTTTCATTTAAGTGGTATACTTAATTTTTTTTTGTATTTAGGGTATTACTATACAAAGCCATTGTAAGCTCCACACACGCTGCTAATGCACCATTTATTACTAGATACAGTTCAGAGTCTTGACTGTAATCTTTTAAAGCCTCTAATGACCTAGGTTTGGGCTGCATTTGAGACTCGCTCTCCATGTAGAGTCCACCAAGAAAATTGAGCTCAATAGGAAGAGCAAACCTGACAGTGTTCCCATTTAAATCCTTCAGAGCAAAGGAGCTTCTCCATAAGCTGACTGTAGAATCTGTATCTGACCTGCTGACTTCAGCCAACTCTACACAACAGCATCATCACCATCAACTGGCTGCATGGAAACCCTGTCAGAGACTCCATTTCCCTCCTGCAGTCTCCATCAGAGCTACCTTTGGTAATCACTACAGCTGAGAACACTGCTCAGCATAAATTAAGAAAGAGTCTCAAGGACACAATGAGTTTGTGGTGTATATGCTTGGCCTTAGATATTGGAAATCTTCACCCTCCAGCCTGCGTTCCATAAAGAATGGCCATTATAAGTAGGAGGCTTGACCTAGTGGCCAAGATTTGTGTACAGATCACCTTACTGGAATGGTAAAGTCATCTTCCCTAACCAGTTTCCACACCACCAGTCACGTTGGTCAGTAATGCACGTATCCCTGATAGCCTGCAGTTCCCCTTGTATAGCTAGCCATCCCTGTCCTCTGTGTGGTGTGATAGCAGCAGATACAGAGTGGGAGATGTGAGATGCTCCTTTCTTACATGCCTACAATCCATGTCCTTTTTTTCTTTTTAAGCATTGTAAGAAAGCTGTACATTGAGAGTTGTACATTGAGAGATATTTTCCAGAAGCACTTAAAAAGCATCTCTTAAAAGTCAATACTGACTGTTATGGATCTAAGAAGGAAAACTGCATAGGTATCAAACCATAGTAGTGATGAGCCTCTATCCTAAATTTCTCTATGTACCTGTTTATCTATTTTCTGTTGACAGATCATATCATAGAATCATTGAAAATAGAGTTGGAAGGGACCATAAAAGGTCACCTAGAGCATCCCCCTGCCTTAAGGCAGGATCAGCTATGCTGTAGAATTTAGATGACCTCAAACTAACGAAGCAGAAAGGATGATGGCTAAAATGCCGGTGGATTAAGCCCAGTTCTGAATATATTGATTACAAGGAAAAGAGCATTTGAAATCTGCTGTAACTGTGCAAGAGTCGAAGAAAACAGGTGGTTAACAAGCTGGTTAATCCAGGTTGTTTGCTGCAGGTGATGGAGTCAAGTGTTTCTGACTGTGAAGAATTATTTTCAGGATCTAGTCAGATCCAGACAGGTTTCTTGTGGCTGTGCAAGCTCTAAAGGAGATATAGGGGTGTTTGATAACTACCTGTCAGAGTCAATTTGCAAGAGTCACCATGAAGTCTTGAGTAATAGTCTCTAAGAATAATGAGGTTTTTCTGCTTGAATTTCAGCCTGTGATGTTTTCCGAATTTCTGGAAGTGACAAGACACACAGTCAAACCTAAGAGTCAAATCCAAGTGTCTCCTATGTAAAGAAACTGCTGCTCTCTCAATTTAAGATACCAATGACCTAAATATGACAGAGGAGAGGGAGTTTGGTTCCAAAACTTGCTACTTTTGACATTCACCTTCAATTCTGGGACATTATTGAGGGAGAATTTATGGGGCAATTCCCCCTGAATGAATAGGTCACAAAGGCCTTCACTGAAAGAGTCTGCTCTGTTATCAGTGATGTCAAGGTGCAAAGTGAGAATCAGGAGGCATGTAAGAAAAGCAAAATGGATCACAGCATAATCAGGTACCAGGGTATACAGATCTGTAAATCTGCATCTCTGCTGATCTGAACTGGGAAAATATTTTACCTAAGCATCTCATAGGTACTGATGAACAGGGCAGAGATGCCAGGCCAAAGCTCCACCCAAATAAACAATGATAATTCTGTACTTCAAGTAACATGAAAAAAATATGTTGAGTTACATTGGCAAACAATTATTAAGGCTTACCTTCTAAACATGTTTATTTAGAGAATACTTGTCTGTATTAGCTGTTCAGGTAATATGACTACTAAAAGCTCTTCTCATCACTTTTTCTTAGCAGGAAGACTTATATTTTGACAAGCATATGAGCAGATAGAGATGCTATCTGCCTTTGCTCCTGGAGGTAAGATATTTGCACCTATGGGACTTTCACTACAGGCAAGTGCAGTAACCACAGATATTGTAGACCATGATCCTTGAAGAACTACAGTGTCTCTCTACTGATTTCTAGGTAAAATTCAGCATGTTGGCTTAAAGTTTTACAACCCTAGCTTGTTTGAACTGAGATGGTATTTTTCTTCATAGAAAATATGACAACTGTGGTCAGAAATGTTCAAGTCACCAGCACTATTCTGGCACTACCAGATGAATTCTAATGCCAGGAGGTTTTGTCCAGGGATTTGTAGATTTAGATTTTGTTATCCCAAAGAGTTGAACAGGACTGGAATCTGGTTGCTTTTGGAAATGGCCTTCTGTGAGAAGCTGGTTGGCAATTAGAGGGGTTTATGTAGAAGGTCTGTAGGACAAGCCTCCAACTGGGTAACATTCTGGAACTGGGAAAGGTTTATGTAGTTTTGTTAAATATTTAGTAAACTCTATTCTACTTTTGTGCCATGGAACCTTAAAGCAGCACAAAATCAGTTAATTAAAATTGAAATAGCAATGTCAAACTTCAGAATGGCAGAGCAGCTTCACAGGAAGCCATCCTTCCTTACCCACCTCACTCACATTTACAGCACTGAGCAATCAGATTGCATGACAAGATTCTTCTTGCTGGTTTCTGAAGTGAGACAGTCTGTAGGGTAGGCTAAAGTGAATTGTGCAATGTAAAGGAGGAAACACAATTACTGACTGATCACCTCAAACCCTCCAGTACAGGATATCAGAACCAAAGGATGCAGAGTAAAAGCCAGTTAATGACACTGTTGGAACCCTTTTGGTCATACTGACAGCTTCAAAAATGATGAGACAGTATGTACCAGCAGTGTTTGTGTGAGTGTCAATGCCTCTGTGCATATATTTATAAATGCATCGTCTCTGTTGTCCCAGTTGCTGGCAGGTTTGGAGTACCTGAATGAGATGAGTGGTTTGTGGAGGGTGCCAAAGTGTGGCAGGAGGTGGGATATTGTTAGGAGGTGATATTGGGTGGCCCATCATGGGTGCTGCAAAAGGAGAAATGAGATCAGCTGCAAACCCTACAACACAATGTTGGAAGCAGAATTTCCTGATGGTACATTGCAGCAAACGTTACTTCTGTATAAGAAGCTTGACAGAGAATGGCAATCAACAGTTCTTTTGTTTTTTAGCTGAATTTTTTTTAAACTACAAGCTCACTTTGTTATTTGAACTTCTTTCAGTCTTAAAATACATACATGGTCTCTCATGCATTTTTCTTCCGGTCTCTGATGGGCCAGTCTTGGGTTTTGGTTTTTTTTTAAATTATAAAGCCCTATCAAATAAGGGGTTTTTTTCCCCCTTTCTTCTGAAAACTAATATTGGGGTTGAGGGCCAAACAATATAATGATGCAGTATTACTTGCATTATTCCTGAAGCTATTTGATTTTGACAAGCCCACATTTGGTAATTAACATGAGAATGCCCCCTTGGGCTGTTCTCCTGTTAGCTAAAATATCTTATAAATTACTGTAATAAAAGGAAAAAGTGAACACACTGCCTGTCAATGTTTCAACTTATCTAGCAGGAAAGAGAAGACAATGCCATGATCTGGAAACACGTACATGCCAAATGGATGCATAAATTACATTCCCTATGCCCATCTGAACCAGTCACCTGTCTGTCAGTGAAAAATACACACATAATAGTGTGTAGGAAAAGAAAAGTGCATTATTATTTGTGTGGTATTTCTGTACATGTGGAACAGCATCTCTCCCAGTCTGCAGAGGTATTTCTAGCCCATTACCAGACAGAACAAACTGGTAATATTTTTTAGTAGAAGTGGTTGCCAGTGTGGAGTGTGTCAGATGGCAGGATTCACCTCTTCACCTGTTCTGTTAGAGGTCGTGTCCATGGGGCTGCCTACACTTGGTGCCATTGGAAATCCTGCTCCAAATAGTCTGAATGCCCCGTGTCTACCGCCAGTTTTGCAAATCCACCCTTCTGGTGCTTTGAACTCAGAGGCCAACAGCCCAGCAGCTAGACTTACATAGCAATTTGTGCTGTCCTGTCATCTGTGGTAGAATAACATCCTGCAGCAAACATAAAAATCCACTGCTAACATCAAATGTATTCAAAACTGGGCACAAATATAAACCACGCAAACACACCCTGCATATCCCAATGCAGCAGGCTGAATGCCCTTACACAACCTGTTCAAAATAATGGAATTTGACATGAAAGAAAGTACCTTGTATAATACTTCCTGGCAGGTACAATATTTTTCTTTATTTATGAATTCAGGTGCTGGCAAAAAAAATAGAAATGAGCGAAGGTTTTTCCTTAGAAGCATATTTTATGTTTTTTTTCTCTTCTGATTGCAAAACTCAATGCAGAAGAGCAGAGAAACTGGAGGGCAAAGAAGTCTATGCCTTATAGAGTGCTTGTTTATTTTGTGTATGTGGTTGTGCAACTGGAAGTACAGAGGGTGAACACATCAGACAAACTGACAAAGAAATCACATGACTACCTAAAGGGTTTACTTCTTTCCAAAAGAAAGCATTAATTAAAAGCACCAAACATCCTGAAATAATCTCTGTGACAACTTATTTTCTAGGCTGTTTTGATCAAAGATTTGCCACCCTCACTAATATAAAGTAACAGATTGCTGCAAGAGCAATAGTTTTCGAGTTCGATCCTTGAGGACTCTTTTTATTTTCCTGTTAAAGGCCTTACAAAATCAATGCCTATAAATCGTAGACTTATTGATAAAAATTCTGGGGCATGCAACTGAATGTAGATCAAAAAATGCCTGTGTTTAATCCATTGCAGACATAATTTGCTACTATTGCTGAATTTTAAAAGGATCTGATCCAAAGCAATGTCACGTTCCCAGCTCTGTGCCATAGCCTACTGACATTTGATCACAAATATGACTGTGTTTTCCTTGTGACAGCTGGGACACAATGCAAGCCAACTCATCCAGTTCCTCCTGTAAAAACCAGGACAATGCAGGAAGCTTGTTTATCCCAAGAATACCATGCGATTTTATACATCAGGCTGCAAAGTTATTACATGCAGCCTACTAAAACTTACAAATGACCATTTCACCTTTGCTTTTTCTACAGCAGGCAAAATCTTAAGGAACAATTCTCTTCTGGATGAGTTTTCCAATGACTCGATGCTGCAGTCACCAGGTCAGAGGTAATGAGGGCTGCACAACTTACAGTGCCACAGCTTCAGCTTGGTTAGATCAATGGCCTACAATTACCTACAAACAAGTCAGACACCAATCAATGGTTTGTTATTTCCTGGAAGAGTTGTGCAGGGAAACTTTGCTAGGTCAGGGAAAATCACAGTGGAGGCAACGGCTGCACCTGCCTGCAGTGCCTATCATGCCAAAACACCTTATGAGTAACCTTGAAGATCCTGTAATATGGTTAGAGGCCACAGGGACAATCTGGGTTCCTCAGATGAGCCTGGCTTCTCTGGCCCGGTGTCAGGTCCAAAGGCTAGTCTGCCATTATAAGCTGGAAAACCTAAAAGTTGCTAATGAATAAAAAAGAACCCCGTTCAAACCTCAGAATGCAAAATTCCAAACCAGGGCATACCATGGCACCACAGCACAGCCTAGATCTGAATTTTTATTTTTACAGCTATCATGGCACTAAAAACTGCAATATGAGCCAAATCCATTCCAACGGATTCATTTATTTTTGAGGGATGTCAAAGGTGCCAGATTGATAGCCCTGGCGAGCAACATTTTCAATTTCTCTGCACACCAGGCACAGACCAGGCAGCAGCAGTGCTAGCCTCCTGCCCGTGCTTCCCATCCAAGCCTCCTCAGTCCAGAGAGGGACCACCTAGATGCAGTATAGAGCTATCTCTGCATTACCTAGAGCTATTTCTGTGCAGTCAGCCTGTGTCCCCACTGCTGTGCTACAGTCAATGAAAGCACCACCCACGGCAGATGTGCTTTTGTGAGGAACATTTGTCTGCCGAAAACCGGAATGGGAACTAGACTCATTTGTGCGCAAGTCATCAAATGTCTAGGAGGTCTTAACAGCTGTGCTCACACTACCAAGGTGGTATGACCTGGCAGCAGTAACCTCAATGCCCCCATCCCTCATTATTAGTATTGTTTAGGGCAGACAATGCCCTACCTTTGTACAGAGACACCAAACATAGGCAGCCTTGGACACAATTCCACCAGTTTGCTCAAACACCCCAGTTACGCTTGTTACCTTTCCTGCTCTCACATGTGCCTGCTCCCTACCTTTTCAGTGATATTTCTTATGCTGAAAATGCCAAGGGATTAGATAGGAACAGCTCCTCTCTACAGAGCTATCACTCCAATTTTAAAACAAGAAAGAAAATAAAAGGCAAGGAAAACGGTTAGAGAATGCCACTTGATCAAATACGCACATAACTAAGCTGACATAAACATGCTTCCTTTTCCTGTAATACTTTTTTAAAAGTAGAGGAGCAGCTCAGGAGTCCTGCTGGATTTCCCTTAGCAACCTGACAGGAGCCCACAAGGTCAGCTAGCAGGAAGCGTAGAAAATTATACAGTGGGGAATTATCAGCTAAATTATTTCACTATACTCAGGATTTTTACTGTTCCTCCCAAGACAGTGGCCTCTTGCTACTTGCAATAGAAGCAAGAATAAAAGGACAGAAATGACAAAAGAAATCTTGAAAAAAATGCATGTTTTATGTGCCTCCTGAAGACAGTGACTTTAATGCCCAACTCATTTTTTGTTGTTGATTTTAGATCAAAGGCGTGATCCATAGCTGTGGCTAGCATGAATGAAAGAGGCTGTGTCTGTGTGCACGCAGATGCACGTACCCACACAGGTGCATGAAGGTGACTTAAAATTCACCTTTCCACCTCCCAGTTCTGCTGCTGTCTCTAGCCAAGCCCATGCCAAGCTACAGCTGGGGTCTGCTCAAAATCCAGGCAGCTGAGAATGAGCCTGGGAAGTAGGGCTACAAAACCTGCCTTTGCTGTTACCCCAGGATGCAAAGGAATGGTGCAAAGTCTCCCAGCCTAATCTCCATTACTTCAGGACCTACATCAGGGGAAGGCACAGGCTCCCAAGGCCACTTTGCCTGCTTTAAGAGCTGTTAATTGGGGTGCTGTGGGATGGAGGCTTTTCTGTGCCATCACTGCTTTGCTCTTGGTATTAGATATGTCCTGGTTTTAGGGAAGGAGGAAGAGAAACCTGGAAGTCTGCTCACAATGTGGCTTGTTTCACAGACCTGCGAGCATGATTTATCAATTAACAGGTAATGAAAAAAAGTCCTTGCAATTAAAGCCTTGATTTTGCTCAAACAGGAAGCAGTACCATGCCACTGTGCTCTCCTGAGAGAGACAGGCAGCTCCTGTCACTAATGTGGAGCACAGCTAATCTTAACAGATTCAGTGCAGGCCCCTTGAGAGATGCCATGTTGATGAAGGAAGATACAGTAGGGAGCCCCCCTCCCTCCCCACACGGCCTGGCTGATTGCAAAGCTGACTGAAAGGTGGAAGGAAAGTGTGCTCCCTGTTTCATCACAGAGTGGCAGAGTTGTTGGAGGCAAAGGCAACTTCTGTCTCCAAAAGATCATTTCTGCCAGGTTATTCTTTCATTTCTGTATCAAAATGTTATCTATATTTTCTTTTTTCACTTGAGACTTTTTTTATTCACCTATCTATTGAAATCCTTCCCACTTTTAAAAAATAATGTGCAGATGTATATTTGCTCTACAGTGTGAATATATACACATGTATGTACACATTTGCACACATATATGTATGTGTATGTATACATTTCAGCCTTCTTAAAACCACTCCCTACAGAGTGACTGTACTTCTCCACATTACTTTTTAGAAGTACAAAGGGTTTTAATAGATTTTACAGGATATAATGCCTAAGAATTATTCAGACAGAAGTCAGAGCAAATTAAGGGAGATGGTTTTCTTTTCTGCTGCTTGAAAACCAAAACCACAGGGCACTTATCACAAAACAAAACAACCAAACCAAACAAACAAAAATTAGAGAAAATGCACAGCAGCCAGGATTTTGAAAATAAATCATTATGGATGCTAGGATTTCATTCCTTTTCCAGATAACTTAGTGGTAATATTGTTGGTATATGGCCTTACAAGCAAAGACTGCATATCTGAGCTGATGTGCCTCCCCTGCGGTCAAGGTAATAGGTTGAAAATTACCTCTGTTTAACTTGTGTAACACATATCCTGTACAAGATTGTTTACAGACAACAGAGAATCATAGAATATCCTGAGTTGGAAAGGACCCATAAAAGATCATCAAGTCCAGCTCCCTTCTCCTCACAGGACTACCTAATACTGATAATATGACTAAGAATGTCCTGCAGATGTTGCTTGAACTCTTGACAGGCTTGGTGCTGTGGGGACCCTGTTGCAGGGATTGACCACCTGCTCAGTGAAGAACCTTTTCCTAATGTCCAATCTGAACTTCCCTTGACAGAGTGTCATTCTGTTGTACCCATGGCCCTTTGACTAAGTATTCACTTCTTGCACATCTCTGTCTGTATAGCAGGATGTATATGCAATTATGCTATCATAGTGATGAGAGATCTTAGACTGATGGACTACTGAAAATACCATTACACTGACAATAGATGACCAAAAATTGCTGACATTTGGAAAAAGAAACACACACTATGTTAATTTCTATATTCATTAAAGCATTCCAAACACATGTTCCCAACACCACTGAAAATCATCAATTTTGCCAAGGAGAAAAGACTTTCTAAAGGCTGAGGAAAATAAGTAAACACAAAGAATCTGGGATACTCCTCTCAGTATGTCTTAGTAAGCCCATGTGTGCTCACTGAGATTGCTGTATCACACACCAGAAGTGGCTGCAAGAAAGCAGGTGAGTGCTTGATCAGAGACAAAAGATACACTACTGACATCCTGCAATCATAAGCCTGCTGAAACTGTGAAGAAGGTTTCTTACCCAAGTGTAGTCACATTCACAGCTCAAAACAGAAAGAAAGGTACAGGAAACAGACCACAGTGTTGCTGAACAGTCATCTGGGGCTGTGACAATTTGCTGGTCAGCATGAAAACATTTTAAAGGTGTCTGAACAAGAATTGAAGGAACTACAGCATGTGGAAATTGAGTAATTCCAAAGAGTCATACCTCTGCAAAGGTGGAACAGACCACAGAGTAGCCCCTGGCTTGTGTGCTCCTGGAATAGCCATGGGATGCTGAAGATGTAGTTACAGCACATACCTGACTTTGGAACACCACCTGCTTGTGGTGGAAGGTCACAAAGCAAAGAAGACCTATGAATGCCAAAGGCACTTAAAGTGGTTTTCATGGAAATCTGGCTTTACAATAATCTCCAATCATTAGTCTTTCTTCAAAGCAATTTCCAAAAGGATTGCTGGTTATAAACAACCTGAATTTCAAGCAGAACCTGGGCAACAATTCACAGTGAAAAACATATTCAGTGATACTCCCTCTTTTTCCTGGCTACTACTTTTTACAGGTGGATTTTGTACGTGTTTATAATTTTCAACCCTTTGATAAATGTTCCAGTCAAACAAATTTTATCCTTACATTGTTCATGTGGTTGGATTGCAGAGGGTCTTCCTTGCTCTACAATGCTTTAATTAGACAGTGCCTTCTGGTTTTTGCTTTACTGATTAGCAGGGTATGACCTCCTCTATGTGCACTGTGCTCTGAAAGAGGAAATTAGGAAATCTATGTGCTGTGGTGGGAGCATCAAGGGAACAGAAGAACTGAAACATTATTGGTTTTCATGGCAGGAGGATGCAGAGTAGGGCATCTTGAGAGAGGAGGTCACTAAAGATAAGTTGTAGTTGGTTTTGTCTTACCCTTACACTGCAAAAAGAAGATGAGGATAGCAGGAGTCACTGATGTGAGATCTTCCCTAGGAAACTGAGAAGGACAAGTATGAAACTCACAATGGGATAACAAAATCTGTGAAATTGGTTCCCACCATCAGTTGCTGTATGGCTAATGGCATTGGTTCTGGCTCTCTTTCAACTCCTTGCTCTGCTATCCCTGTCCTGTCTTGCCTTCTCTTGGCTGTGATGGCTGTAACATCAAAATGCAGTTTCATGTCTTCCTGAAATGCTTTGTGGTTATCTGCCTGAAATTACTTCTCTGTTTGCTTTGTTTGCAACTGTGGCATTTAGAAATGGACTGAAACATACCAGCTAGAACAGGACTTCAAATCCAGTGTCTAAATGCACCAAACTGTGATTCAGTATTTTTATAGAAAATGCAGTGCCTCAGAATGAGGATTCTCTAGTACATTGCTCCCACAAAGACAGTATACCTTCACTTCCAAACCCCTCTGTCCAACACGTTTCTCTAAATTACGTGAATTCCCCAGCCTCCTAGCACAGCTTTTAAGAAGGGTCGCTCTCTGCTTACTAATCAGGCATGTGAATGGCTTTCCTTAAAGAAAGAAACTTTGAAAACACATGAAAATCTACTGAATATCAATCATTATGGAGGTCCCTTTAAACTCTGTTGTAATACTCAAGAGAAGGATTCCTGCTGAATTAAAATCTGCAGTTTCAAATGTGCAACCTTTCTTTAACTGCACTGACTCTGCTCTGTTTTCTTTTTCTTTGGGGTTGATAATTTTTTTTTACCCTAGAGATTATTTATTTTGGACACGCCTTTAACACAGTCCCAACATTTACCCCGCTTTTGTGTTAAAACAGATTTTTTTTGTCCTGATATCCTTACAGTTAAGAGTTTAGTAAAAAAAAATATAAAGAAATAAATTAATAAAAATCACAAATGCTCCCATACTCTGCAAATTTTTAAATCATATTTTTGAGCACTCTTCAAAAGCAAAGGATTGGCATTGCCTAGGGAGTCAAGCTGAGTCCTGGAAGGGACATAACAAAGGAGTAGTGGTGTAAACTTCCCTCTGGTTCTCAGCTAAAATGTGTCATTCCTGACCTGGACCACTCCCTAAGATAAGAGAGCAATTCATTAGGAGAGGCTTCATTAGGTGTAGGTGACAATATGCCCTTCCCATTACCCACCACTGATAGGATCAGAACCCTGGGAGGGACTTAAAGAAGCAGATCCCCTTGTCCCCAGGAAGGATCAACTCTTTCTGTGTCATTCCTCCACAGACATTTGTTACCCATCTCTTTCAAGCAGAACCAAGTGCTACAAGGTCTTCTGAGGTGCCCAGAGACAGATGCAGCCCGATAGCCAGACCTGCCAGCATATCTGGCCATTTGCAATGGTTTGCAGGCTGGCTTAGTGGCCATACGGTTGTTTGGATGATATCTCCATGGGATTTATCTTCCACCTTCAAAAACAACCAACCATGGGAAAGGCTGCCAAATGCCCCAAACGTAAAATCTTTACACCAAAATGCTTTGTGTAGGACATAGTGATTTATTCTTGGCTATTTCTGAAGAACTGTGAAAGAATATTAAACCCCAGTTCAGATGATCACAATTTGAAAAACAAAGATAATCCAGGGTTGTATTATAATTTTTATAGGTACAATTTGTACCTATCTTTCAGTAGATGAGAGAGGTGGCACAGGAGAAACGGATCATTAAACAGTAGTGTGAAGCCAGGGAAATTAACCAGCTGCTGTGAAAGCCACCTCGCTCCGTCTCTGAGCGCGCGACAGACATGGCGAGAGGGAGGGAGGGAGGGAGGGAGGGAGGGAGGGAGGGAGGGAGGGAGGGAGGGAGGGAAAGAGAGAGGTGCCAATTGTACCTATAATGCAATAATTAAAAAAACTCTGCCTACTATCTCGCCATAGCGGCTTGCACAGGTTAGATCAAAGAGACGCTGCTGCTGCTCACAAAGGGGCTTTTCTTTGCATAAATACGTGTGCTCACAGGTAGAATATTCCAGCCAATTCAAAGCTCTAATACATAGCCAAGGGTAGCCTATAGAGGCTAGAATGCGTTTTGTAGGGTTCTCTCTCCTCTACCCACTGCAAAAACTGTCTTTGAAAGAAGGGAAGTAGTGAAATAAATAGTAGAAAAGGAAAGGGTGATGTTTGCTTGACAAGCATCTCTCCAAGCATGTGGAACTCCCTACTCATGGCTCACCCCATGCTGCACACTTGGTGGGTATGCAGTGCCACCCAGCACACTTTCAAACACATTGGGTTACTATCCCTCAGCCCTAGGAGGCACAATTCCTATTCCATGTGCCCCACTCTGAAAATTTCCTTTTGCACCGAGTCAAATGAAGGGGCTATTTCCATCACTTGCTGCTGTGGCTTCAGCTCTAACAATAAAGAAACGGCACAAAACACTTTAAAGAAATAACATATGCATCCTTGGGTTATTGTGCCAAAGAAAGAGATAAAACAGGAACAAAGTAAGAAATTATATTGTCAGAAAAAATGTGAACTTTTTGATTGGGGATGACATTTATTTTAAGTGTGCAATGACGGCAGGGAATCTGTCAGGGTAAGACATGGCAGAGGTTTCAACGTTTGTTAAGAGCATCATGGGAATTTAACTAAAACTGTTAAAACTGACACTATTGGCTTTTGTTAACACATTAGGCATGGGAAAAGTGCCAGTCAGCATATCCTCCATAGCATCAGTTCAGTTAAATCATCTGGAAGATGCATAAAACTGGGTGTGATAATAAATGCGACGTTTTCCACACATGGATAGAGGGAGCAGAGAGGGACAGGACCATTTTGACAAGAACAACGAGATCACTTTTAAAAATCTGCACCTGCTTTGTAATTTAAAAGCATGCAAGAAGGAGGAAGGAGTTTCAGAAGTGTTTTTTCTTTTAAAGACAAGTGAAACAAACTTACTAAACGCAATACAAATGGATTCTGAGTAAGTGCTTATAGTAGAAAATAACTTAATACTAGAGTGTATATTTATGGAATTGGCTCGAGTACAATTAAAGCACTGTCTAAAGCATTCCACTTTAAAACAGACTCAATTACCACTTCATAGTTTGGCTGGCAGACCAACAAAAACAGAATGCCAGCCATTTACTCGCAAGAACAGGAGATACATTAATACAAATACAGTGGTGCCACTGCCAGAGGATTTGAACAGAGCTCTGTGGACCTGAATCTCCAGCAAAATATCGCACTCAGAGGCAGAAACACAGAAGTCTGTTTGGTGAGTGCTTATACCAAACATGAATGGGTCAAAGGCCCCTCACCCTACTATGAAATCTCCTTACACAAATAAATGCTAGAAATGACTGAAAGCTTTGCATTCTGATAAGGCAAAGCATATTACGTAGATCTAACCATCTACATATGAAGAAGCATGTGAAATGGATACATTTGCTGGGCAACCATCTGTGACCAAGCAATAAGCAAAATCTTAAACTACCAAGTCAATCTCACAGTAATATAAACTGATCAAGAAGTAAAGAAAAGTAAAAAAAAAAAAAAAAAAAGAAAGAAAAGACAAACCAAAACAACCCAAAGGAAAAAAAAAGGAGCTATTTTGAACACCAAAGGATGTTTATCACATTGGAAAATAATCAGGGTGAATTCACAATATCTGCTATAAATGAGACACCACCAGATAAAGACATTTTAAACAATTAGTTTGCTATTTCCAGAGTGCTCTGACTGTAACACAGACATTTGTTTTTAAAATGACCAGTTTTACTTTTCTGAAGTTCTTATGCAGGGAAGTTTCTACTCATCTGCTTCTCTATGCTTCAGCTGATAAAACACAGATGAAGAATTAAGGATAAACAACAGAGAACGTGGCTGCCAAGAGTTGTTCTTTCTGCCATTTGAACATAACCTCATGTAGTTTGATCCATTCAGCATTTACCTAAGTGCTGCATCTAAGAAAAAAAACAGAAAGTGGTAACATATGGAAGCTTGGGTAGTAACCAAAAGAACAATATTTTTTGGCCACGCGAGCCGAGCAGTACGACGCCTCCCGACTGGTAGGAAAGCGAGCGCAGCACAGACATAACCTCATTACATACTGGAGACTTCCACCTTTCGAACTTTCAGCAGACTCATTTCTTAGAGCCTTCAAGCTCTCTCATCGATCCGCAGCCATTGCTATGCACAAGGCGGCCTCGAAGGGCATGACACCTGTGGTATAATGCCATATGTCTCAGAAGATTTTATTATTTATTTTTAAATGAAACCTAAATAGCTATACATAGTAAGGAAATGGTTTTCACAGGAACTAAAGGACTGATTTAATAAAGATTACAGTCAGAGATTACTGGCAGCTACAAAGAAATGCCAGACGCTGAGAGGTTTTCTGTACCGCTGATCGGTAGGACATTTACGGATGTAGGAGAAAGGGGCTGATTATGTGTATCACTGGGAAACCTATAACTAATGCCAGCAAGAGACAGGCATCACTTCTATATGTCTTCATTTAAAGCAATAAGGGCTAAGGAGAGAGGAGGGTCAAAGAAATGCAGGCTTACACTGCCACAAGCTATATTGTATAATAATTTAATTAATTAATTGCACACATTCCCAACCTTTAGACCTACTAATGTGTTCTCAGATATTCACAGAACTTTTATTCATTGCAGAACCTACAATACACTCTTTACTTAGAAGAAGAGAAGAAGGCAAGAAGGCTTGATTCCATTTCTGGGGAGATTTGCTCTTAATCTGCTAAAGGTTATGTTGGCTCTCTGTAGTATCAGAAAATTAAAAATGAGGCTTTTATGTTTATTATTCCACTGCATTCTATTTCATCTTTTTTCCCTCGGATTTTGATATAAAGTAATCCTAATTATTCAGCAAAAGCTAAGCGTTTTTTTGGTAATTAACCTGTTTCACCAAATTAAAATCAAGTCCATGCAGACAGGCACACGGCAGAGATGCTTCTGTTGTGATCATCAGGTATGTAAATACCCGCAGCACTGCCCTTTCCCTGACACATGCCACAGAAAGCTACCGGCTGGAGCTGCCTTGGGGGGCAGCTCAGCTCTCCTGGGAAACTTTGAAAAATAATCGCCTCAGTAATATGACAGGCCTGAACAACATGGGCCAGATCTTGCAGCTCTGCACTGAGAGCAGACCTGCCGAAGCCCACTGCTCTGCGCGCGGCCAGGGATGTTTGGGTGGCAGCATCAGACCTCTGTTTTCCGTGTATATTTCATTACATTTCTTTTCTAGCTATTATAGTCCAGTCAGCTAAAGGACTGCTGCAGCCCATTCCTCCCTTGAAATTTTAATCCAGTGAGTAGGACACCATGATAACGATGTTATAGTGATGTCACATGGGGACCACCGGAGTTTTGTGTAGGAAGCATGGCTTGGTGTGGACTCTGAGTTTTGTCCCACTGACTTTGACAATAGGGAGAAAACACAGAAATGTAGGAAAACACAGAAATTGCATGCCAAGCTGCTAGAATACTTTTTCCACATAGAAAAGGACCTTTCTTGAAAGATAACTGTGAGCTACACTCAGCTAACAAAATGCTCCTCCTGTTTAAAACATATTCATTTTACTTCTTGGTTAATAAATGATAGTAAAACCAGAGCACATATCAGTCTTTTTCATTGTTTGGCCTTTTTTGGATGAAGAATAGAAAAGAAGTGTGGAAGAGGAGAAAGACTTAATTACCGAAGAGGATATTGGTAGCAAAAGTTGATACAATCACCTGCAATAAATTTGACTGTCAAGTTGCATGCTACTGAACTTGCAGTGATGTTTTATGAGAAAATTGCTTGATTTTTTCCTTCACTAATGTAATGCCATCATTTATTACAAAAAGGTAGTAAATATTTTCACTATTACATGAAACAACCTTTTGGTTGGTTTATAATTACAAGAATGATGCTAACTGTATTCCTTGCTTTGTTTCAATATCCCTTGTCATTGCATAGACCTCTCTGCCTCTCTTGTTTTTCTCAAAAGCAATTTAGAAAATGCTTGTATTTTAGACAAAAGGAGAACATTTGGTGAAAGAAAATTCATCATTAGGTATCTAGAGGTTTGTTAATAGAAAAGGCAACTCCCACAGTGTATCCTAGTGCTCAAGCCAGACACACATGCTCAGGACCAGCAAGCTGCCTTCACAGTGGGCCAAAAGTCATTATCATAATTTTATATTACATAGACTACATTGAAAATTTAATATATCCCAGCAAAAAGAGACAAAAGACATTTTGCATAATGCTTCTGTGAGCGCACTCTCTCTTGCTACTCTTTTAGCCACCCCATGCAGATAATCACACCAGGAAAAAGAAGTTCATTACCTAAGCCAAATCAAAATTAGGCTTTTCTTTTTGATAGGGAACTTCATTAGTAAGCCCTGTCTTATACAGCTGGGAGATTTGATGAATCTATCCTGGAGTAATAATTCAGCACAATCAGCCACATTTCTGCTTTAAGTTTTACGTCTTTGTTACAAAAATTTGAGCTATACATACAGTGTGCACTCATATATCTACAAATTCATAGCCTACGTATTCTCATTTCACGGCGTTTAAAACATGCCAGAGTGGCAGCACACTATGTTAGTAAACAAGTTCCCTCATTTCCATGGCTTCTAGGCTTCTAGGGACTAAAAGTCCTAAGTAGTTGGAAAATGGATTTTGCTCCTTGCTGCAGAACCTGCAGTTAAACTATATTACAGAATTGATTTCATGAAAAGGAAAGATTGTCTCCTCTACCTCCATTTTCCTCTGCTCCTCTTGTTAAGCCATTTCCTGATTATGACCCAGACTATAAACCTAGCCTCCTTCCTGAATTTCCAAGGGAGAGAAATGCACTGGGGTAATGTCCCAGCTGTACTGCACTCAATTAATCTCTAAAAAAGACAAGAAATAAAAGGTACTGCAATCTGTGGATATGTGGTTACAGACAGGTAGTCACTGCTATGTAAGCAATATATAAATTGCAGAATCCAGCTGGACATCTGCAAATCACGATGTGGTTTGCGACAGTGATGGGATTCTGCTGTTTCAGAGCATGCCTGGTACAGGGCTGCAGGTGGCTGTACTGTCATCTGGGGCTCTTCTTTATGCATGTTTTTCCCCACAGACATGCCTGGATACTCTGCTCTCTTGTCATATTTTCAGTGCAGCAGTATTTTTCATCGTGATCACACAAAACAATCTGCAAAAGTCATATTCACACAGAATTCCCCAAATGCTTTACATACCAACAAAAAGTATTCACTGTCCCCATTTTAATGTTGTGGCCAGCTGCATTTCAAAGCAATTAAGTGATTTGCCTAAAAAGACAGAGGCAATCACTAGGAAAGCTGAGAAAAAAACCAGTAAAGATGGGTTGGTCAGCATCCCTAAAAATTATGAGCAATGGTCTCCTGACTAGTGGGAATTACTGTAAAACTCTCTTAAGGAGGCAGGAATATTTACATTTATTACAGTTGCTGAAAAATAATTTTATTAATATAATATCTTTTACAATTAAATACAAATGGCTCTTCAGATTGCAAATGTGCCTCAGGGTGTGTCTCCAAACAAAGGTCCCTTTTTTACACCTATGGACATTAATTCCATCAAATATGCATATGTGTGTCTACACTCCTGGTCAAGCTGGATTAGAGAGCACAAATACAGCCAAGGTGGTGGTGTGGAAGGGCAAACCTTGTGATCCTGACACACAAGTCATCCCCTTGTCAACACTGAGATGACACATCCATACATTCATGATGTGGCTTAGATAAGGGTGTTGAAACTTTCAGGAAACCATCAGTTCCCCCTTGAATACGCATTTGAGAAGACACTTTTACTTACAGTTTCAGCTGTTCAGCTCTACTCATGAAAATGTCATTAAAGCTATGCAGGTAAGGTGGATGGACCCGAAAAGAGATGCCCTCTCCCCACCTCTGTGTGTCACTAGAGGAGGGTTTAGCAGCACCCCAGTGAGTGAGGCTGATGGTGGCTTTCAAGGGTAGAAGAATTTACTGTACTGGGACATCTGGGTCCTAAACAGGACAAGAAGTCAGGGTGCTTCTCACCAATTGACGTCTGGAACTCAGTGCACTGGGATCTTGGGAGCCTTGGTGTGCACAGGCAAAGTCAGTGGGGGCATGTTACAGGCTCCCTAAATCTCAGCATAGCAATTGCCTTTTCATCTCTGACCAGTGAGGGGAACCTGAAGGGCAGGCTCTTCTAAAAAAGCTGCTGAATTCATCCAAAACTGCTTATCCAAAGCTTTCAGGTGTCCCTTGGACCTCTAGATAAACTGGTTTACATTGTACAAACAAATCTCCATTTTGGCTCAGAGCATTTTTGACAGCCTCTCAAACACATCTTAGGCTTGTCAGAGGTCCTTCATGTGACTCTCGTAATGCAAAGCAGCCCTACATTTTGAAATATTTCCTTTCTTCTTGTTTTCATTGAGGGAAATCACAGAGAAAATCCCTGCAAATTGTCAACAGAAACACAGAAGAATGGCCGCAAAGAAACCTGTGTTTATTATCAAACACATAAACTGTATGTATTTAGACACTGGAGATTTATTACACATCCAAAGCCAAAACTGGCAGATTTACAATTATATCTCCCTTTATTTCTTTCAACAGCATAAAATCCTTTTTACAACTGTTTAAATTCAAGTTGAAATTTACCATGAAAATCTGAAAGTTAGGTTTGATTTACAATCTGGTCAGCAAGCTGAAATTTCAAATAAATGGATATGTACATAGTTAATCCAAGTGCATCAAATCCAGTTCAGCTATTTTCTTTTTCACTAGATATCCACATGTTATTAGAAGTACACAGCTAACCAGGTTTCATGCAGTAGACAAAATAGCATTGTGGGATTACATTAGTCCGACAGCTGCTTTATGACTATAGCTTCCAGACCAATTTATTTAATATTGATCTTTAAACAAACATCAGTACAAATAAATTTGAGCACTCTAGTCCTGAGATTTTGTATCTATAAAAGGGGCCAATATTCAGAGAAGCAGTTCTGCCTGTATTTCACTCTTTGATTCTGTTTTCTTTGATCCTACTAGGTATCAAATACATCAATGCCAAATTAAAACAAATCTATCCTGAGATAAAGCTCTGAAGCTCTGTTTATAATCTTTCGTGCAGAAAGAATTTTTCTATCAATAACTTCCAGCAAGCATTTTAACTGATCTTTTTATTGCTTTATTCTGGTTACTACAAAAGGCAGCAATGCCATGTCCTGGCTACCATGCTAAACTCCCTTCAGCAGACCTGTCAAGGAGGGCTTTCAGAACAACATGTTCTGTGTGAGAGACTGAACTGTTCATGGTTAATGACTCCAAGCAACTGTCCATTTGTAGAGGTGCTGGGTGCTCTGCTGAGGCCAGGTTTGCACCCCTGAGGGGAAGAAAGTGAGGTGGATTAGCACTGGACAGAAAGGGAGGCTACACTCTGAAGTTTGAGGCTGGTAAGAGGCATATCCTGCAAGGTAGGGTGGTTTTTTTTATCGTAGCAATTGTGCTCCCTTACACAATTCCTTCAGTGGTGTAACTCTCCCCCTTCCTCCCAGGAAAGGTCTGATGGGGCATAACTGGCTCAACTGACATCAGAGACAGCTCTCATGTCTTAGGAGATGTCATAAACCATCAAAGACCCCCAAAGTGCGTCCAGATTAATTTCTGAGGCCTTCCACCAGAGGATTAAAACCACCTTGCTCCAGGGGTGGTAGCTGGGGGTCCTGACCTGAGCTTGAGTGTAACCCATTGAATTTTGTGTTTTGTTTCCCAACCCCCAGTGGATCAAGACCATCACTTTGATGTCTAAATCAAAGATTGATAGATTTGATATCTAAACCAAAGGATATCTAAATTTCAACAATCAACTCTTGTTGCTGGATCCACAGGTGGTGGTATACTTCTACTAATATCCTTTCTTTCTCCTTTTTTCTTTCTTTTCCCTGATACATTTTCTTAAGTAATATTTTTATGCTTTCATATTCCTGTATTGCTATAGATAATAATAACCGAAATGGCTACATATCTGCTTTTCATTGTCACCAAATTTTTCCAAAATAAACTCTACATATATACAAACACTGATCATCTGTCCCAAGGGATCTATTAATAAGAACTTGGGTTACCCTTGCCTTCTGGGGTAAGTTGTAACACTCCATCAGATTTCAGATTTCCATGGGGCTTTTCTCCTAACTACTTTCATCCAGTGTCAGGAACAGGACCAGCTCCCATTGCCCCCTTGCTGAGAAAATTGCTGTGCCATGGTACAGGTTTGGGAGGCTGATGTTTAGTCTTTTACAGGGCAATGGTTGACCATTTGGAGGAGGAGACAGCTGGGTGCTGAACATAAGTAGGAAAAAAAAAAAACTTAGATAGAGAAATAGATAATGAACCCTGGGATTAGACACTCAATTCAATTAGGCGGGTATATATAAATGTTAGGCATAAACTGATCCAACATAATTATTTGCACAGGACTTATTTGTGCCCTTCTTAGCTATGCTGAATGAGCACAGATACCAGATTCACTGGGGACACATCTTCCACTGGTGTGGAACTGGGCTAAAGTTCAAAAGTTTTTGGTCACAACTTACTCAGATCTGCCATCTGGCTTATGTGCACTGAGTTTTACGGATTATATCCATCTCCCAAATGGAATAAGTAGACATTTGTGTGTGTCAGGAAAAAAAAAGAAAATAAAATGAAAATCTGCTGTCTGTGTTAACCAGAAGAATGGCCATTTGAGTGGCTTGTGTAGCCCTCACTTTGGCAGCAGGCTGAGGGCTGTCGGCCCTCCCAATGGTGTGCCTTTTGGAGGAGGCGATGTATCCCTTCAAACCTGCAATCTGCTTGACTCCAGTCATCCTGACTGGGGCTCAGGATGTGCCAAAACTTCTGCTAGGATCTGTGAACAGTAAGTCTCAAAGGAAATTAGGGCTTAAAAAAACTTTGCTTTTGTTTTTGATTTGTAGCTATTTGGGGGAGGAGAACAGCTATGGTGGAAGTGACTGATGCTGCAGCAGTACCTGAGGGCAGGGCATCTCCATAAAGATGAAGCACCCTTACTTAAGATTAGTAGCTTTCAAATTAACATTACAGGAAGGATTGCATTTCAAATACTATAAATTTTGTGTTGAATTTTGTGTTTTGTGTTGCTATGCTTGAGGCTGAGAAAGACTTCTGCTTTCTATGTCAGTGTTCACTTATAGCTGATTGCCTCAATGTGTCCATGGTGTTCCAAGCTAAGCAGGAGCAGAAAATGGAAAATACCATCTTATTAGTCTAAGGCATCATTTTGAGTATATCATGAGCTGCGAGTTTGGAGAAATCCACCAACTATTTTTCTGGGTAGTACACAGAAGAAAAAGGAAGGAGCCATTGCTGTGTGGTGAAATGTTTGGACCTGGGCATCATAAAAATAAACCTTTGGCATCAGTACACACAACTGTGCTAAGAAACTGAGGGAAAACTAAGGGCATATTTAAAGGAACGCTCTCCCAATTTTTGGAGACATATTCCTACCACAGATTTTATTTATTTGCTTTTTATTGTTGTTTCCCCTGATCCTAATTTTAGAAGAAACTCCCTCTGCACATCCCACCTCTTCTGAAACTAGCAGAGACTAGGCAGCATTTTGCAGGTATAGACAGAAGCATGAGGAGATGTCCCACCTCATTTGGGTTACAGCTCTGGCTACCACCGGTGAGTAACAGGAAGCAAAATGATTTCTCTGAATTTGCTACCCATGGAGCTAGCAAAAAATCAAGAAATAATTCACCAATTCTCAAGTGACTTCAGATCATGATGCATGACAAAATGAAAGGATAAAGGAGTTATGAATTTGGTCAAAAATATTCATTCAAATACATGATGAATAAAAAGATGCATCTTGTTTACGGTTACAGTTTAATGCTGCTGTTTGTTGGGTTTGTAAGCTATGATTCCTAAAGCAAAGAAAACACACAAGAGGATTTTTAAAAAAAAAAATAATGGCACTAATGACAGATCAGCAAATTATAATCTTGCTGTGTGATGCAGTAAATAGAAAGCTGCCCTATAAAGCAAGCTGCCATCTCAGAAGACTTCTTACAGTTCCACCCATAGGTCCCAGCTACTGCAGATTTAATTTCACAAGGAGTGAATTCAGATTATTTCATAACCCTTAAAGATGGCCCCAGCCTATTTTTAATGTGCTGCTGGTATTTGCGAAAACAGTACAATTACTAAAGCTGTTGCTAAAACCCACAGCTACTGAGTACTGCTCGCCTAAAATGGTCTCTGGGACCATTGTGATGGAAAAGCTACTGACACTGCAGACTGTCCAGGAAAGCTATTGGAAAATCTATATGGTGCTAAGTCATAACATGAACCCTTCACAGTCTCTCTTCTAAGGGTGCTACATACATACAGCATAGTAAAAGGCAAGTCCTGGCTCTTGAGTCCTGACATCTATGGTGGATGTAAGTTTGAACAAGATGAAATAGTAATTCTGGTTTACTTCTCACATTAATTGTGAGATAACAGCCAAGTACAGTGTAGGAACCACACAGCCACAGTGGAAGGAAAGCAGTTTTTCTAACCCTCCAGAATTATTTGCCTTTCTTACTTTGAAGAAACCAAAATGCTCCTAGCTCTCCAATAATAAACACTTGGAGTTTCATTTTAATCATTATTGCTGCCATGGTGTGTAACTCTGCCATTAAAAGTATCCAAGAAGCTATGGCACTCTGCTTCCCCTCTCCCCAATAAACGTCCCTGTAGCTATTTTGGTTTTGGTGGAGAAAAGTCTAGTTGAAAGGCAGAAAAAAACCTCTGGCCCTTGCTACAGAACACGTACTCCAGCTCCACAGGGTCTTTGCTACTGAGACTCCACAGGACCCTGCTAAAACTGTCTGTCTAGTTACAACTCCACACAGTCTCACTCTGGCTAGGCCTTTGGATCAAACCCTTCTCATGTGAACACAGAGAGTGTCTGTGAAACTGTGGAGCAGATGTCTCCGCAGAGACTCACAGATGCTGTCAGGACGGAACTTCAGGCTCAAACATTTGATGCATTTTAAAGAGGGATTCAGAATCAGACTCAAGCAGACAGATTGATCGTCTAACACTTCAAAGGCTTGAGCAGAATTGTTGTTATATTTTTCCTTTGTGCTTCCCCCCACCCACTGGCACTAATGGAGGTGACTTGTGTTTAACTTGACATGTTGTGTGGGGTGTACAGGAGGGGACTTCCACTTTCCAATTAAAGGAGTCAGGCAAGAATCATTAGCTGAAGCAAGAGAACAGAATGTGGGGCTGAAGGAGTTTAACACACCAGCAGACAATGAGCACTTATTGCAAACGCTGCTTTGCCACACCTGGTTCTGGTTCCAGCCATAAATGTGCAGCCTAAACTGGGCTTCAGAAATGTTTCTTTCATTTCAGAGTAGGTAGTTTGACAAAATCCCACTGTTTTGAAATGTTTTTCCTAACTCTCTCTCTTCAAGGACTAAAATGTGCTATGACACGAGACTACTTATCTCTTCAAGGAATTCACATAAACTATTATGTATTTTCCCCATACATCAATGTATGTGGTGGTTCGGTTTGTTTGTATGGGATCTGGGGGATTTTGGAGGGCAGAGAAAAGCATTTACAAGTCAGTCATTTGACAAATAGCACATACAAAGTTGTCTGTGAAGAAAAGGAAAGTGAAATGAGGAAGAAAGGGTGAACGGATTTCTGATCTTCATCTAGGAACCTTAGTAAGCTCTCTGCTTAGTATAATTTGCAAAGGTGAAGCCATGCAAAAAATAAGAAAGGAGGACAGACTCAAGTCCAGAACAGACAATAGGGAAGCGGGAGTACTGGTGATACAGAACTACATGCATAAACATGCTACTGAAGATATGGAAATAATTCTGGAGGAAAGGGGTTTGCCTTCCTTCAGCAGCTGCCATTTTGACATGATTTTACTATCTTAGATATGACTCCTAGTCATCCCTCTTGTCCTGGGCTGAAGAGAAAGACTTGTCTGGCAGTTAGTTCAAAGGGGACCTTTCATCAATTGGGTTGAGCTGTGAGATAGTGATGGGAATATCTTGAAAATATCTGTCCCTCTCCTGTCACCAGCTATGGGAAAACAAAAGAATGGAGGAAATACAGCTGTAAGTGTGGAGAAATACCAGTGAGATTGTTAACAGAGGCTTCAAACAACTCAGGGGATTACATTACAGGGGAAAAAAGATCTGCTGATGGGAAAAGGAAACAAAACTGCCTAAGACACAAGTTCAAATGTCTATTTTTCTCTACCATGTGTTCTCTATATCAGCCCATTAAATATATAAAAGAATCTAAGACAAACTTTTCCACAAAAGAAGGGGAAATGGAAATAAAACAGAAAAGGTTGCAATTCTACTGGTATCAACTTAATGAGGAAGAAACACAGGATTGTTAAAGAAAGATACCAATGCTCAATCCAAAGCTTACAGCAGGAAGGTGTGTAGCACAGATAGAGGGCCAGTTACTGCCTAGGAGAAAGTCTGGGGCTCTTGTCAGGCAGAGGGTGGGGAGGTCCCTTTCAGTGATGTCCCTGCAATGTCCATTACTATGGGAGGTCAAAGAGCTCGGGGGAACAAAGCACAGAATAACCTCAGCTCTCTCTCATGTGTGCTAGTAAGGGGGCCAGATCAGTCATGAAGAGAAAAGAGGCACTTAGGCACAAAGGAAGAGCCTCTACTATCACCTGCAACAAAGGCGCTGAAGGAATTACATGTCTGAATATTTTCATTCAGCCGACTAGGAATTAGAGATGGCTCAAGGGGACTTAATTTCAACTGCAACCTTTCCTTCCCCTCAGCAATCCTGTTTCCTGGGTATATGTTAGTGCATAAAAGGCCTGCTGGGAGACTGGAAGGGTAGGGGGTTCTTGTCTGTCCGCTGACACAAGTGTCTTGGGAATAGCTGTCATCCTGTTATTAAATATTTAAATATTTCAAGAGCAAACTAGATTCATCAACCTTTGGAAAGAGTAATCAAGAGAATGAAAGGTAGACAAAAATAAATGGAAGAGGTTGGTTATTCTGGGGAAAGAAGATGGGATCACCAGAGAAGAAAATATGCAAAGAGGGAAAAAACTGGCAGATAAAATTGATGACAAAAGGAAGAATAATGAGAAACAAAGAAGGAAAAGCACTGAAATACAAAAGAAATAACAGGGAAAGCAGAATTGGAAAACAAGCTAAAGCAATACCTGGGAACCCTGTATCTGTACCAGTGAGAAAAAGCCAGCAAGCAAGCAAATACAAAGCAAGGAAGCAATACATAAATTCTGGATAAAGTGGTCAAGAAAAAACAAAAAGCAGCAAGAGACAGATAGTGTACACAGAGAAAAGAGAGGATGAATATTATCAAGGGTGAGAAGCATTCCAGTGATGGGAAAAAAGGCATATTTCATGATTATTAATAGGAAATAAATTTTGTATTGTACTGTTTTCCTGCTTGATTGCCAAAACACTGTTTTTTCCAGAGCCAAACAGAATACACAGTCCCTTAGCTCAAACACAGTTTATGAGTGTCAAGATGACATTCAGGGGTTCTCCCATCCTTATTAAATATACACCTGACAGCTGTAGCAAAGGAAGATGATACCCTGTCACAGAGATCTGGTAAGATGTATTCCATCCCAAACCTGCCAAACGGGACTTTGAGACAGAAAAGGGAACAGAAAAGGACCATAAGTGAAGCGGTGATGGCAGGGCAGCAGCACCACTTCCTATGGATACTCTTCAAATGTTTCCCTTGGTGCTCTTGGGAGAGCAGCCCTGGAATGATGGTGAGCACTCTTCAGGGTGATGGGACTCAATGACAGGCTGCAATAGTTGGAATGCCCTGGTCTAAAGAGCTTAGGCCAGTCAGTGAGCCAAGGAGGCCAGTTCAATTTTAACAGCATTTAGACAGTGTTTACAGCTGCGCATCTCAAAGCTCCTTACAACCAGAATTTAAATATCACAGTAATCATTTTACAAAGAGGGAACTATAACCACCAGGGTACCGTAACTCATCCAAGGTAACAAAGCAGGTAGTAGGCTAGGAACAGCTCCAAACTCCCCACCAGGTGCCTTTTCCATTTTACCCATGGACTTATCAGATTCTCCTCCTAATATCAGCCTCAAAAGCTGCAAACATTACAGGCTGGAAGTCAAGCAAGCAAAAGTCAGTTCAGACGGGAAGGCAGCTGTGCAGTCAAAACAACTGTAAACCCACAATGATGTGGGAGAATTCTACCAGAAATAGGCCAACACAGTAAAAATAAAAGAGAGAGAGGGGGAAAGAGAAAGAAGTCAAGGATTGTTGAAGAGAGAATTAAAAGTCGTTTATTCTGTTCTGGCAAGGATAATCTAAACATTGTTGTGGTTAAATGTTTGCCTACTGCAGATCATGTTACAGCAGATTTTCTATTCAAAGGGTTTGTTAATGGCTTTGCTATTCCTTGCATGGATCTTGAAAAAAAGCACATGCTATGAATGCGATATCTTTGCTTTTGATGCCAGAGGTTGTGAAAGGAAAGTTGGGAAAGAACTGGCACACAGAAGGAAAGCAGTCAGCCCATTTAGGAATACTCCATTAACTCATAGGAGAAGATTCCCCCAGGACACAGTCCCAAAGAAGACCCCTGGCGAGTTTAGGCTTGTATATCATTTGTCCTATCCAGAGGGCGAGAGAGTTAATGATTATATAGACACCTTGCTGTGTGCAGTATCGTTTGTGCCTCTCGATCAAGTGATGCAGATTACAAGGAATAGCGGTCTGAGGGCTCAGTCAGATGGGAAGGAGAGACACACACACACACACATACACAAAAACCCATAACCCCCCCTCCCCATCACACACAGAGATGCTCACATGTTATGAGAATACCATGATAGATTTCACTTGCCACTTAAAGGCTTCAGACTGGCAACATTTCAGACTGCAGGGCAACATTTACATAGATAAAGGTATGTGTAAGGGTTCTGTAGCTTTGCACTAGTTACTGGGGGTGCCTGGTACAGGATGTGAAGGCAAAAATCTGGCTTAAAAAGAGGGACAAAAAATTCCTCCTACCTAATTAACATAGCTTTTTGTCTAAGGAAGCACCAAACATCATGGCATTTCAGGAGTTATTGATGGCATTTGGGGAGGTTACTGGGGATTTCATGGTCCCTACAGCAGATGATAAAAGGGGAGGGGGAGGGAGAGCAGAGGGTCCAGGAAAACTTATTAAATTTTGGGCATCAAACTGGATTCAAGGAGAAGAGAATCACACCCCACAAGGGACTGGGACAAAAATCCTATGAGATTACTGGCTCAGCTGTGGCAAGCTAATAAGGTTATTCTGAAGCAGATGCAGTCGTTAATACAGTGGTGGCATGGGGATCTCCCGAGAGGGGTCAGAGCCATGATAACTCACGGTAGAGTAATGCACAATATATTTGTGGCCAGATCTTGTGATGGTAACTAAATGAACCTGTGTCAGTACTCTGTTGTTTAACCCACTTTGCTCTTAATCCCGTTTCAGTGGTGAGGGATTTCCTCATGCCACCTAGCTTCTTGAAGACAGCCCTGGAAACATTTTTGGCAAGTTATAGGGCCATTAAACAGGAGATTCAGATGGACTAAAAGTCACTTTTGGGGAAACTGCTACATAACAGCTCATGTTAATTCCAAATTTATAAAAATATGGCAATTTCTGTTATTTATGGGTGCAGAGCAGAGAGCAATAGGCAGTTCTTTGTGTGCTGTGGAATGGCAGGAGCAATGGAAGAAAGGAGTGGCTTTGACATGAAATGTGGCATTGCTCAAGCTTTTCACAGTATTTGTGGTACCAGCAAAGTAATTTGTGAAAAATGGCTAAAGACTGTTGGATTCTATCACAAAATCTACAAGCACCAAGCTTATTGGGGACCTGTGATACGTTGCTCAGGGCCTGCACTCTGTTATGCTTAGTGCCTGATGCATTCTTTATGGCCAGATATTGTGTAAAGGGAACAACTATTCACTTGCTAACTCTTGCTCCTGTCTAGTTGCAGTGGAAGTCAGTGCCAGCCACCACATGATTACTGATGGCTTGTGTTTTACCAGTACTTCAGTACCAAGTTCTCTGTACTGTGGAGCTTACTCTCTGAATTAGATGAATAAATAAAGATTTCACTGACGACCATGTTGAGAATAATGAGATCAAAGCTAGAAAAGGGGGAGGAATTTGTAGGAAGGAGACCCATTTGAAATATAAAATTATTTGGAAAGACTGGAAAGGTGCATGTTGAGGACAGAGACAGGCAGGGAAAGGCAGGGTAAGGGAAGCCAACACAGGGGAAAAAATGGAACTGTGGGCGTCCTTTGGCAAGAAAGGACCTGCAATCCTAAAAGGGAAAGAAAGTTTAGTAGACTAGACACATCCTCAATGAAGTAGACTTTAAAAAGATTAGTAAAAAACAGGAGAACTCACAGTGAAGCCACCTGTGATGTTTAAACTGCACTGTAGAAATGCCACCCAAGACTGTTGTCTGAGGAGAATAGTATGGTTGGATACTTCTGGTTGTCTTCCTTAAAAATTGGACACAAAAAATACGCTGGACAGATGTAATATAGTACATCATCCCAGGGCAAGCCCAGTAGCCAGGAAAGATACAAAAACTATTAATACAGAAGACAGCAAAAGCCCTTAACTACTCTGGAAAGGAAGATGATCCAGGAAGCAGAAAACAGAATCAGGAAACCCATATTCTAGACTCTAAACTGGCCTCGATGATTCACTGTGTGATTTGCTTAGATCATTTTGGGTTTGTCACCACAGGGAAACTACCAGTCAAGAATCCAGGCTGCAACTTCCTAATACACCAACCCCCTCCTTGGATGCCCTTAGCAGGCACTTGGTGCCCATTAGCTCTCTACCTTGCCAGACATCCCTGTGCTCTAGGAACACCCACAGGGAAAGACAGAGTAAAATCATACTTAGCACCCTGCAAATTTACACCCTCCAATCTTTTGCAGCAACCTCCCTGTGTGGAAAAGCCTTTCTTCTTCATGTTCTTGCAGCCCCCTTTTGTTAAATAAGAGTCCTCGGGGCCCTGTTGTGAGATTTAATTCATTTTTTTGCAACATGCTGAGATTCCAGGTGAGAAGTGCAGCAGCCAGTAATGCTGTTTACACCTCCAACTATGCCAAAGAGCAGGAAAGGCCAAACCCCAGTATGGACATTGATGTAATTCTTCACACGTAACCCGTCCGAGGCAATAGCACACTTTGTGTACATGAATGTGCAGTGTACAGGGGTGGAATCAAAAATCAGCTCATGTAAACCCCCTCTCTGGTGATAAACCCCCTCACCATGGTGATTGTTACTGCACAATGGCAGATGATGCACATCAGAAGGGTTTATCCAGATAAGGCAAAAATCTGCAGATGTTTTAATCAGTACCAAGATAGATCTTGTTTATATCAAGAATCTTTTTAATGCAGCATTGCTGGTTTGGTCCGACATCATCTCCTGCAGTGTGTGGAGACAGGCCAGGAGTATGAAGGCTACAGAGCAGAGCAGGAAGAAAGTCAACTGTGAAATTGGTAATTTTATGAGTTTCACGGGGGGTTTTGTTGTTAGACACAATGCATTTGGAACAGAGTGCCCGGGGTAATACCATCCACATAGTGTCCATTTGTCAGTGATAGGTAACGATATCTTTAACCTAGAGTTCTGGAGATAAGTACAAAGGGAATCCAAAAGAAGGCTAAGGGAGGAGATGTGCCTATCGTGGCAGGGTCATGAGGTATTACTGCCACATCTCTGAATCTGGGGAACCCACCAGAAACTGAGGCATGGTTTGTCCTTGAAGAGGAGTGGGAAAAGTTATCTCATTTTTCAGCAGCCCAGCAGAGTGCATTTCTCCCCAAAGATGGGCAGGGAGGAGACCCTCACTGGTGTACCCGACAGTGCATTTATTCTACAGGGTTGTGTCAAGATTGAGCAGGAGGGTAGGAATGCAAAATCATGTGGGGCTGAGCAGCATACAACATTTGTTCCTGTTTTCTCACAGAAAAATACCTGGCCCTGTTTCCCAGTTGTATTCATCTATTTCTTCAAAACATTATCAGCTTTATGCTTGTTGTAAGTTCCTTTGTATCTGAAACTTCAATAGTTAATATCAAGGACATGGGTTAAATGAGCAAATGCATTTGCAGTTTTCATTCCACCTGCAGTGTGCTTATTTGGTTTCAGATGCTGAGGTCAGACTTAAGGGGAAATAAAAAGAGAGAGAGAAAAGGAAAAATGAAAAAGGAGAGAACTGCTCGGGTAGAGGATGTTAAGAAGGGCATCAGCCACAGCCTAAAGGGTTAAGCAGAAAGTAAAAGAAGGATGGGATTGAGCATAGCCATCGCTTTGTGTGAAAGACACAGTCTTTCCACCTCACAAACCTCTGTAGGATTCTGGGTCCGGATGGCAAGCTGTGGCTCCATGCGGGTTATGATTTACATTGAGTTTGGTTGCATATTTACTTGGTAGCACACAACAAAGACTGGGGAGGGAGGGGGAGCGAAGGGAGATCAGCACTGATCTGTCTGTAGTATCGCATCAGCCTAATTCGGAAACGAGCTGGGGTGGGTTAGGTTCATCTCCTTTGTTCCAGGACACACCCCAGGAGGATTTCTTCTCATCTGGGAGAAAACATACCTGTTGTGCTTCGCTTCTCTTCATAAAAGGGAAACATTCAGGTCAAGGTGTGCTTACAAAAGGAGCGGGGAGCTGGAAATGCTGTCATACATGTAAGTCTCAAAACCTGGGTCTCCCTCTCTCCCACTCTCACATGTGGGGACAACCAAATGCTACTCCCGGCTTAAAACACTCTGGTCACAGATCAGGCCAAATTGGATGTTAAAAGATTAGTTAAAACATCTCTAACCCCCACTCGCCCTGCTTTAAATTAATGTGATTAAATTATGTACAGCGCTTAACGTTGTACATAAAGATGTGGCCCCATCTCCTCTCGTTCTGGTGCTACTGTGGGAATTTGTTAATTCAGCTTTCCAAGGGCTATTGTGAGGATAGTCACAATGTATACACATGTTAAAGAGAATATATATTTTCCTGTTTTTTACACAAAATCCTTGCACTGTATTAAAATATGTAAGCAAATTCTAGTGTTAAGATATTTCCACATTATGATTTATTCCATTATCATTTTTTTCCATCTCAGAATGCAATTAATATGGTTGTGTGTTAAATGATTCAGTGAAAGTAAATCTTTTATATTCAGGTAAGCAATTCAGCCTTGTAAGGTTTTATGGGAATTAGATTTTTTGAAGTCTGTGTTGAGCATGCCCATAACTCTGACAGAGCCCTGCAGGCTCTTGTCTTCACCTTCAAATCATAAGACAGAGAAATCAAGCTCCCTCTGTGCTCTCAATTATACCAAAAAACACGGAGCAGAAGTCTTCAGTAATTCAATCCCTGTGGAAGCTTCTTCATACTGTTTGCACTGTTGGAACTGCTGACAGCAGCAATCCCAGAATCCCTCCTGGTAGGCTGTCAAAGTTCCTCGCGCCGTGTGAGCGGCACTGCTCTGTCCCACCGCTCCTCCTCCAGAGACCTTTAAGCACATGCATGACTTTTGATGCTTGCTCGATACAGTGGCCAAGAGGCCAAAAAACATCACAAGGAGAGTTCTCATACTCTTACAAGGTGCTTTGTACTCAAACTAATAGGATCTGTGGCTACATGTGGGCCAGGGCTGGTGTAATTTAATCACAAGTACAGCTGCATAAACACTGTACTAAGGAATGTCTGCCTGCAATTGGATTCTTTCTTTGAAAGTGCACTGTAGAAAATTCCTGAGTGCCATTTTCCATATGGTTAATGAGGAAATGTATCATGGCCAGCTTTTAAAAGTAATTTGAATTTATGAGTTGCGGTGATTCTAACACATGTGCACAAGAAACACTGCATACCCAAGGCTCTTCCTTATCATGCAACACCATTTTGCAGTTTTCTGCCAAACAACACCAAAAAGAACCACTCTGTATTTTTAATTGGCTGAAATCCTCTGAAAAATTCTGCAGCCATCATTCCAGCCACCGCTCGACCCATCAAGTTCCAGCACAAACACACACACACAATTTGGAAAAAAAATAAAACTGGACTGGGGGGGGAGGGGGAGGCAAGGACACTATCACAAAGCTATTCCAAGCACAACGCAAAAGCCCAGCCTGGTTAAAAGGACCTTTTAAAAAAT